>NC_059326.1:154075000-154260000 GCF_018350155.1 Leopardus geoffroyi
TTGTGGGTTTTTTTTTAAATAACTGGGTCAATAACAAATTTAGTAAAATACACTAACAACAATCACCCCACCATCCAACACAGTTTTTAATAATCTCTGTTTTTATTTTCTTCTGTTCCTGTAAGTGGACATACATTTTGATTTTCAAATATGGTATTTTATCTTGGCTGACTGGTAAAATCTACTGTGTCATTCAGATAAAATGATTGCTTTAGGTCGTTTTACCCACCCAAGTCTTACAAATCTCATTGTTCAGTTTTAAGAATTATTTTGGAAGAGTAAAGTATAGCTTGATGAAAGTATTTTATTCATTATTTCTCTAAGGAATCATTTGAGTGTTTGAGGGATAAATACAGAGATTTAAAAAAAAACTTTTTGTTAGTTTTTTTTTTATTTTGAGAGAGAGAGAGAGAGAGAGAGAGCAAGAGCTAGTGAGCGAGCGCACAAGCTGGGGGGAGGCAGAAAAAAGGAGAGGCAGAATTCCAAACAGGCTCCACACCATCAGCGCAGAGCCAGATGTGGGGCTCGAATTCACAACCTGTGAGGTCATGACCTGTGCCGAGAGCAAGAGTTGGGTGCTTCACTGACTTCGCCACCCAGGTGCCCCGCACAGATTTTCTTCTGTGTTCTGCTCCCTTCCCTGTGTCATATACACCTTCAAAATTGTATGCAGCAACATAGTAATGCCGGTTCACCAAACCCGGTCCGTTTTGTTAATGTTTATTTTATTTATTTTTGAGAGAGAAAGAGAGAGACACACACACAGCTCTTGTGTTCAGCTCAGGTTATGATGTCACGGTTTGTGAGTCTGACTCTCCAGTCAGGCTCCATGCTGATGGTGTGGAGCCTACTTGGGATTCTGTCTCTCTCTTCCTCTCTCTCTGCCCTTTCCCCTGCTCGATCTCTCTCTAAAAATAAATAAACTTAAAACAGAAAATAAGGGGTGCCTAGGTGGCTCAGTCGGTTAAGTGTCCGACTTCAGCTCAGGTCATGATCTCACGGTTCGTGAGTTCGGGCCGCGCATCAGGCTCTGTGCTGACAGCTCAGAGCCTGGAGCCTGCTCCAGATTCTGTCTCCCTCTCTCTCTGCTCCTCCCCCACTCATACTCTGTCTCTCTCTCTCTCTCTCTCAAAAATAAATAATAAAAAATTAAAAAATAAATAAAAAATGTTAACCTATATGTTAGATATTAACCTACTTTTATATAAAGATAATTGAATTTGTAAATCTTCTTTTGCTAGTCAGGTTGTTCTTAATTATTTGTAATTTTCATTATTTTACTTTACTAAATAAATGATGTGTTATCGTTATGTTTATGCCTGAATTCCAATAGTAATTATAGTTTTATATTTCTTGCAGCATTCTTAGACCTTTCCACACTGGTTGAATGATTATTTAAGGCAACCTAGAGAGGAGGGAGATAAAACATGAATGCATGAACTTTAGTTAAGCTTGTAAAATAAATACTTTTTATTTCTGTGACATTGTCCTCTAAAATTACAGTTTAACTAAAATCCAGAATATTTCTTTATACATATCTGTTTTTTCTAAAATTCTTATAAAGTCACTACATTAATTTAGCAATTATTCCTTTCAAAAACCAAGTCATTTATTTCCTGTTTTGAAAGTCATTTTTTTTAAGTTTATTTACTTATTTTTAGAGAGAGAGAGAGTGAGAGAACAAATGGGGGAGAGGCAGAAAGAGGGAGAGATAGAATGCCAAGTAGGTTCTGCGCTGTCAGCACAGAGCCTGACGGGAGGCTTGAACCCACGAACCATGAGATCAAGACTTGAGTTTAAATCAAGAGTTGGACGCTTAACTGACTGAGCCACACAGGTGCCCCTTTTGAAAGTCATCTAAACTGTGTGTGTATTTAAATGATAAATTATATAGATTTTATGATCTCTATATGACTAAGAATATATTTGCAAATGTAGATAAATTGCCCTCAGTGTATACCTGTATTTAGCACAAATTTCTTAAATTTGACAAAATTTGATTTTGAATACTTGGTTTTGTAATTCAACACAATCTGTCCACAACATTTACTGATACAGAAAAATTTTAAGCTTATAGGTATGGGAATAGATCCTTGATTTCTAGCAACAAGATGGAAAAATGAGTGGAAGTAATTTACTTTACAGATAATTGTCAAGTAATTTTTTCAACAAGCACTGTCTTTGAAATTGCTCTACATTGTGGTAGATTTAGTAATGTATTACTTGGTTTTGTTTGTATTGTTTTGTTTTAGTAAGAGAGGGAGACAGAGAGGTAAAAGGAGAGAGAGAATCTTAAGCAGACTCCAAGCCAAGTGTGGAGCCCGAAAGGAGATTCAAATCCACAACCCTGGGATCATGACCTGAGCCAAAATCAAGGGTTGATCATTTAACCGACTAAGCCACCAAGACACCCCAGAAATGTATTACTTTGTATTGATAACAAACAACATTTCCAGTATAAACACTTCATAAAATGGTCTTTTTTGGAGGAAACAGACACTGAATTTTATTTCCGAATAGCTTCCTGCCTACCAATAAGGAAGACAACAGGTATTGCACACCATTTCCTAAAATGACTAAAAATGATGAAGCAAAATTTCATCTTTCAGTCCTGTGTAGAAAACATAGAACTTTTCTTTTAAAATAAAAATCCTATGTCCAGTCCTTCTGCTCTCCAACCACCTGATGTTTTATGACAAAGCTCTTCAAAGTTTCTTAGTTTTCAAACTTCTATGGATTTCTTAGTATCTAAAATTCATGCTACTTGGATTTTTTTTTCTCTTACAGAAATCTCATATATCTGAATATCCTCTCCCCTTTCAATTCAGTTTCTAGTTTTCGTATGGCAAATCCAAAGATACTTTGCTTAATCTATTTATCTCTCCATAAAAGTCTTCCTGAGATGCTGTTCTAAAAGCAGTCTGATTTTTCTTTTTCACTGACTCATATTTTAGCAAATTGCCTATTACTCATGTCTGAAAGAGAATGCTCTTAGTTTACTGCTTTACTTTCTTCTTAGAGGGAAAGAAATATTCCTTGCTTTCAGATTCTTAATTTTAATTGAGGTGTTTTTTGGTGGGGCTATTTATACTGACCACTCCTACCCATGTTTTTCAGGGTTTCACAGAAAAGCCATAGCAACTGGAGATTCCAGTGTATACATCGCCACCTGGCCAACAATTTGATACTTGTACATTAAATTTGAAATTGATATAACTCTTAGAACATCTCTATGTTAATTTACCTTGTATGGGTTTTCAAAAAGTTGTACTTTTAAATTTAGGGAAATAAATTTTCAAAAACCACACCGGAAGGAGCAAATTCAATGCTATTATAATGCCTCTAGAGGGCAGTATTAAATTATTTGAGGCTATCACAGAATTTTCTCGTGCAAGTCACTCAACATGTGAAGAGGTGACAGTGCAAATGTAAGAGGGTAGTATTCTTTATGTAATCTTATTCACAGATGCAAATGACTGTGAAATCTAAGTCCTCACACTTGAATCAACAAGTGTTGTGAGAAGGGGATTTTTTTAATTGAGCTTCTTATCTGCTCTCCAGAGAATGAGCTTACTTTCTCCTATTAGGATTTATGGACCATTATTGGCACACTGAAAATACATGAAGCTTAAAATGTGGAGATAAGGGCACTTGTATTTCAGTAGGCATCTTTCCATGCAAGCCACTATAAAAACCACAATTTGGTCAGATCACATTATTTTCACATACGGGATTTGAATTATGGATTTAAGGTAAAAAGGATTTAAATACATTATTTTAATAATCTTTTCAAAATTTAAATATTTTTAAAAATTAAGTATAATTTTTATACTTGCTTCTGATAAAGGATTCTCTCTCTGTGTATAGAATCGCTATAGATCTATAGAGACAGAGAAATCTAGACATGGATATACACACATCTATATAATATTTCAACTTATTTCTAGTATTCCTATTAATGAAAAAAACACAAGTAAATGTAAGGAATTATAAAGCCCTTTTCACTGAACCTCAGCCTTTTTCACACAGAAACCATTCTCCATCCCTGTGGCATAGGAGATATTCCTAAGACCAGGGTGAATTATTTGGCCTGCTCAAGTAGGGAACTATAATTTACAGTTTTTCACTTCTGTTCTTTTCTTTGTAGATGTACCTTTCCGAAGTTATAAAGTCAATTTGATTTTTCCTGAATAATCATGTCACACCCTGAGGTGATGAAAGAGGATTCTAGGCCCCAGCTGCTTTCCTGTATTCAAACCTGGTTGAAAGCGCGAAGGCTTCTTCTTCTTGTTGTTGATATAAAAGGTAGGATCAGCATGACTGCTTTACTCGTCTTTTGGCATTCTCTTTGGGAGGGTAGAATATATTTTCTTTTATAGAATATGCTCCCAAACTGAATACAGAATCTGAGGGTTGGTTTTGCATTTCTTCCAATGTTTTTTTTCTTTGTGAAGGAAATATTAAGCATGCCCGCTAAATTTGTACAAGTCATGCTTAATTTAAAATTAAGTACCTAAGGAAATGTAGATTTCAGTAAAAAACATATTTAAGATAATTTATATAGTTCATATTTCTTAGGAATGTATTTGTATAGTATTGTGAATATTTTATGAAAACTTACGTATCTCTGTGAGAGGTACATAGTATTCTTCCTGCTTTAAAAGCGGGAATGTTGAATTTTAGAGTCAAAAGTGATTTCTGTAAGGTTTTACATAGATGAACATTGATATAGGTAAGAAAAAAAATTGATTCCTATCTAAAATTTCTTATTACAAAGAAATGTTTTCTACATCAGAAAACAGCCTCTGAAAGTAAAGAAGAACCCAAATCCATTTGCTGCCAACCTTCTCTAAATATCAGGAGCTTCTGAGAAAGTGGATTTCTAGGGGTATCTGGGTAGTCAGACAGTTAAGCATCCTCATGATCTCGTGGTTCATGGGTTCAAGCCCCGCATCCGGCTCTGTGCTGACAGTGCGGAGCCTGCCTGGGATTCTCTCTCTCCCTCTATCTCTGTCCCTACCCCGCCCCCTCAACCCCTGCCTACACTCTGTCTGTCTCAAAATAAATAAACATTTAAAAAAAAAAAAAGTAAGTAGACTTCTAGTCTCTCCTCCAGGGCCACACACCCCTACCCTGGCCTTCTTGTCAATGAGTGAGGCATATGCCTTGAACTATAGATGTTCCTGCTCTGAAATCCAAAACAATAATGAAGTGATAGTTTTGTCTTGGAATAGTCTCTGCATTCACTGGAGACATATGAGACTGACTGATATTTAACTTATGGCTCTTCTGATCTTTTTAATACACGTGAGCATCCCAAGAAAGTCCCTGATTTGGAACTCATAATTAAAGTCTCCTGACAGCTTCCATGGCATAAAAGAGAACACGATCCCCCATTATGACTGGCCTGATCAATGCTTCTGCTCATCGCACATCCTCGAGCTCACCCTTGTTTCTTAAACTCGTAGAGGTGGCATGAATTGTGGAATGCATTGAATTCCAGCAATAACTTCATTCTTTGAGTTGTAGGCCAAAATCTTTGTACCTGTTTACTGAATAATCTCCTAAACCTGTATCCCGACTCCTAGCTTTTCTCTAATATTTCTATTTATTCCAATACATTCCACCTTCTGCCATTGCTGCTTATCAAATTGTGTCTGAACTAAACTCTAAACTCCTCTGTAAACTTGCTCAATTTTACTTACATATTCAAGCAAATTTTCTTTTCCCCTGCAGTATCTACATTATTTGAGCTACTTTAAATTGGCTTCTCTGTTACTTGCACATAAAATCAGCTT
This sequence comes from Leopardus geoffroyi, assembly GCF_018350155.1. Classification (NCBI taxonomy): domain Eukaryota; kingdom Metazoa; phylum Chordata; class Mammalia; order Carnivora; family Felidae; genus Leopardus; species Leopardus geoffroyi. The sequence goes on from NC_059326.1 coordinate 154,080,799, forward strand.
AATTGTTAAATGATATTCACACAGTTGTTTGCTATTATTTCATGCATGTTGGTCTTAAATCTCTACTCAAAATTTAAAATCCTGATAAAGTAGTGCCATAATTTAGAATCATTTTATATGTTTCCCAGCAGTGTTTTGCACACAATACGTATTCAATAAATATCTGCTTATTAATTATATTCTTCCTAAAATTTTCTTGGATTTTTTTATCTTTGCCTTTAAATTTAAAAAGCAAATATTTTTATATACTTCCATTATCATTAAAGAAATACTTAGAAACAAGGTTATCCAACCATATCATTTTAAGCACAGAAATGTATTTGTTAAATGGCTTTATTGCAAATTATATTTTCTTTTCCTTTATTATGAGACCACACAATGTTCAGATTTTAAAAAGAGCATACAGATAATCTAGCCCAACTCCCTTTTATAGACTTAGGTTCTGTGACCTAGAAATGAAATACACATCTAGCAAACTTCCACCAATCTACAATTTGCCTTTTAAAATAGTTCTGTATGCATTAGTCTGAACTCTCTGCAAAACATACAGGCTTGACTATATCCTTTGGATTATTCTTTAGAGCGAGTGCAAAATATTATCTGAGAAATGTCTACTACTATGGACCATTTTGACTCAACTTTCTTTAACATTGCTTCCAGTACTATGCTATCATTTCCTAGGTGTAATGCTTTATCTAGCAAAGTCTCCTACCTTTTCCCACGTGCAGTCATGTTTCTCCCAGGATGCAGTCTATTGTCTATAAGATATGAGAGGCAAAATATTATAGCTTTTAAGAGCATGGGTTCTGGAGCCACAATGCCTAGGTTAGAAACCCCACCTCTCCACTTGCTGGCTGAGGGGACTAGGGGAATTTTAATTAATTTCTCAGGGCCCCTGTTTCCTCATATGCATGACAGGAAAAGAGTAGTACTGATTCTCTAAGATGGTTGTAAGGATTAAATTATTTAATACATGAAACTCAAGGGACATCATAAGCACTCAATGAGTTTATATATTATTTATATTATAATGATTGGTTCTTGTTGTCCATTTACAAACAAAAGAAAACAAAGCAAAAGGATATTCTTAAATTACCTGTCTAAGGAAAGTTGATATGTATCCAAAATCCTGAATGGTGAGTTGACTTTTGAGTTAAAAAAGCAAAAACAATAGCGATAATGCTACATATATTTATACTTTTAAATGTTTAATGACCCTCATGGTGAACTACTAGATAGAATTCTAATGTATGCAGATAGATAGATAGATAGATAGATAGATATAGATACATGATGGATATATATAGAGATAGATATATCTATCTATCTCTCTATATATAGATAGATATAGATAGAATTCAGATTTCATATACATATGTATAGAGAGAGACAGACAGACAATATATAGTCATTGATAGGAGATGGGATACAGCTAATTTTTACTGGTTTTCTTTAAAAGATGTTTAATTTCACAACTGGTTCAAGTGTGCTGATACTTCTTAAAGATTTTTTCAGGTATCCCTTAGATAATTAAGAGCAGTTGATATGAAATGAATAACTGAGCAAAATATTGGTCATGGGTTCAAAGTGAAAATATGGAATAAAGCTTGAGCTTTGATGGAATTAAAAGTTGAGATAATGAAAAACAGATGAAAAAATGCAAAAAGTAATGTTTTGTGGTTTCCAAAGCATTTCACATACGATATTGCTGTTGATACAGTACCTAGAAAAATTTCCTAATCACTCGACTCCTACCCTGGATTTGTGCACTTTTGAACTATTTAAAAGGCTTATTTCTTTGTTTATTTTGTGATATTTTATTTTTGCTTCTCCTTACTTCAAATTATACATATACATGAATTTAAAAATAATTTAATATCATCTTTTATGGGACCCAATTCTGAATAACTCTGCAAAAAATTCTCTTGATCTATTTAATTTCATAAAGAAATTCTGTATCTTTTGTGTGATACACTTGAGTATATGAGGAAATGTTGGTTAGTGGTCTGTAGCTACGAGCAGATGGGAAGCATCTTGATCCCCTGCTGAGCTGGTTTGGTGAGTTAAGAAGTAGGGTGGTAGGAATAGAGGAAAGGGATAAGAAGAAGAGCATACATTTCCTGCTCACAGTTTCCTTCAATTGGCAACTCAATCCTTTTGTTTTAACAAGCTCTTATGGGATTATAAATAACTACCAGGAAGGCCAGAACTACAGATCATCCATTTTTTATTCTTTGTCTAAATAGCATCAACAGCAAACAGAGACTAGTGATTATGTTACTGTATAAGAAGAAGGGAGAAGAAATCTGGAAGGTAGGAACAATAGGCAAAAAGAAGAAGAAAAAAAGGGGTGATTGTTGTCCAGCTGGCGAGGTACCTCTTATCAGAAGCAGCATTTGTTTATAGACTCCTTGCTCACTCCTTCTTCTTTACCCTTCTTTCATCATTGTTAGCACATGATTTCCTTTATTCGTGGGCTTCCTAAAAGACATCTCTAGTATATACAGAGATTCTTCTTTATCTATTTAACATCGAGCCTAGGATTGACCCCATTAACCCTAAGATACAGGTTGGAAAAGCAGTGCTACAGAGTGGCTAACCCAACTATCTCTTCAAATCAAATTTAGGTTGACCTTGATAGGTGTATATGGCAGAATGACAAAAAAATAGAAGGCCAAGACTTGCCTCACCACCGAATTCATTCTCTCATAATGAAAAGGTTTGGGGGTGGTCGTAAGTGTCAAGCTTTCCTTATGCAATGTCTTCCCGCCAGATTTTCATCAGTGCTTCTCACATCTCCATGCCCCTCTACCCTGCCTGCACACCCACACACACCTGCCCCCCCTCCATGCACACACTTCATTCTCCTGAAATACCCTCTCTAGCTTTTAACTTTTGGTTTTGCCAGTGCCTCCTTGCATCAAAAATATGCCTGTCTGTCTTTGATGTCCACTGATGTAGGCTTCAGTCTCCACTATTTTTCCTCTTTTTAATGAATTCTTATTCTTTAAGGGTAAGATAACAGGAGTAAGTGAATAGTCTAGTAGCCATTGTGGAAATCTCTGGAAAAAAATTACTTCAAAGCAAGTATGCTTACAGCAGTAGTTAACATAGTCTGATCTCATGAAAAAGGCACATCCCTTCTATTAATGTGACTTTGATCCTACTCCTTAAAAATAACAACTTAACATTATTTCCCTAATTTCTAAGCCAACTTCTTGAAAATAGGTTGCCATATAATATGAGAACTTTGTCTGGGCCTTCAGAATAGGTGGTATCAGCAGCTTCAAATAGAATCTGACTCCCAACTTTATCTCCCAAGAAAAATGGATAGCTCAGTTCATTCCATTATACCCGGTGAGAAGGGGACCCTCTAGCTCTCTCAAATAATAGTCCAAAGGCTGATTTAGCCTACTCAAGTTAACCTTTCAGGTAATTTGAAAACATTTGTATCATGGGTAAGAATGACTGGAATGTAGTAGATGTTCAAAAAATATTTACTGAATTTAACAGAGATAAGATTGGCAAGTTATATTAATTATTTTCAATGTTTGTTAAATGAGGCTATTTCTCCATTCCACAAGTGACTATTGAAGCTTACTATGTACTAGATACTATTCTAGAATATTGTTTCTCTTTTTCCCCTAATCTCTATAAAATTTATATGCAAAACACAACCTTAGTAACATCTCTCATCATTTGTGATTTTCAAAGAGACTCGAGGGAGAAATGTTCTCTTACCAAAGGTGGATTAGAATGGCTGGTAACAGAGAGCCCTGTGTCGTTTGAGAAACTCTTGACCCCACTCTCATATTCCTCTCAGATATCCCAGATATTCTTGTCTTTCTATTTTCCCTTCTTAAATATCAGTAGCCAAGAGGAGAAGAGGAAAGCCTACTGAGGAATTTGAATTTGGCTAACATATAGTATAATGCATTTTGTAAGTGACAGTAATTTTTATAAACATAAGGTTTCAACTTCCTTTTTTTAATGTTTATTTTTGAGAGCATGAGCGGGGGAGGGGCAGAGAGCGAGGGAGACAGAGGATCTGAAGCGGGCACCCTGCTGACAGAGGCAAGCCTGATGGGGGGTTCAAACCCACAAATGCTGAGATCAAGACCTGAGCCAAAGTCAGACGCTAAACCTACTGAGCCACACAGGCACCCCAGGTTTTAAGTTCCTTTTAATGCAAGCTTGTGTTTGAACGAGTTTAAAGATTTTTCTGTGAGATAGCTGTTTTCCTTCTAATACTAAAATTATATTATGTCTAAAAAAACTTTAAAATAGAAATAAAAGAAAAAGATCTCTTCCATTTTTTTTTACATTATGTTTATTAAGACTTTCCTGCCAGTTTATCTCATTGTAAAATACTCAAATTAAATTATTCCTTAAAGAACACTGGTAGAATTTTTGAGGAGTGGATACAATATTTAAAAAAAAATCTACACTTCTTTTAATTTACCTAAGTGTTTAGGAACCAGGGTTTGTTGGTTTGCTTTTTTATAATTGATCGCAGTACCACCTGAGTGAAAACTGATTATACCATGAAAATCCTCTCAGGATAGTAGATTCATAGATCATATGAATAGATCGAGACATTATAGAGCTGTACTGTAAGAAGAGATTATGTTTTTACTTACAATTAAAAATATTTTATATATTCAAATATTAAATAATATAAGGATCAACATGGGATGAACAATAAAAGGTAAGAGAAATGCATTTCAAAATGTTGTTGAAAAATGAAATGAAATGCTTTGTGGCAAGACCAAAATGGCTTTAATGTACTCGTCAGCTTAACTTTAGATAGGCTTCCTCTTTTCTCTAGGCTTCTGACCTCCCTTTTTTTTAGATCATTTATTTTAGGAAATACATAATTATAAAATCTTTCTCTGCCCCTTTGAGAGGTAAATGTTTTTAAAAGCTTCTTGTTAACTTTAGAAGTCAGGAATGTCTTTCTCAAAGACCTGAAAATCATTCCTTTAAAACAGATCATCAAGGAAGATGGCACCCCCCATTTCTCAGTCTCTGTGGAGATTAGGAGCCTAACTTCTTGGGGACACTTTGCTCCAAGCTGTAAAACTACCTCCTGTCATAAAAATATGAGAAAGTTTTCTTTTCTTTTGAGTAAACCCAATTAGAAAATGCAGGTGGCCTAGCATTCTTCCCATCCCAGAATTTTTTTTTTAATATAATTTATTGTCAAATTGGTTTCCATACAACACCCAGTGCTCATCCCAACAAGTGCCCTCCTCAATGTCCATCACCCACTTTCCCCTCTCCCCCACCCCCCATCAACCCTCAGTTTGTTCTCCATCCCAGCTCTTAAAAACTCTTCATCTCTTTGTTTCAATCAAATTGAGCTCAGACTGAGCAAAGTCTGAACAAAGTCTTGAACAAAGTCTTCCTTGCCTGTTAAACTTTGTCTGGTGCCAGTTTGAGTTTGACAAGCGTTATGCTATATGATAGTTTATGCTACAAATAAGTAAATGGTGCATAAATACGTAGAATATTCTATTGCATAAAATAATATTTTGTTTCTTAAATAGCCTTAATGAGTCATCTATGAGAAATGCTTCTGTAATAATTATATTTTATGTAACAAGTTTAAATGAAAAGAATTCTGTATCTGAATTTATCATAAATGTATTATTTTGTTATATGCAGAGGTATATGGATTTGTGTATGTTCTTGAATATATGATGCATCTGTCTATAGAGAAAACTCAAAGACATCTCCTATTCATTTAGTGCATCAGTCAATAAGCCCAGAGATGCTGTATTTGAACTTTAAATTTCTCATGCAGGGAATCCAATAAATTCTTCCACAGATTCCCTTTGGCATCTGAGTAAATTTCTAGCGCCCTTTAAATTTTTATGGCTGTTTCTCCTCCTCTCTTACCCCAGAGGCACTGTTTCACTACTTTCACAATATCTCCATGCCTTTACTTGCTGATCCCCCTCCTCCATTGTTGAATTAACACATAGCTTCTAGACCCTGCTGGTTTCCCCCTGGACTTTGTCTTTCTGGCCATCCTTTATTCCTTTTCTTTCTTTCTTTCTTTCTTTCTTTCTTTCTTTCTTTCTTTCTTTCTTTCTTTCTTCACTCTATCTTTGTCCTTACTGCACAAACCGTAAGAGATTCTTAATATTCTCAAGAATTAACAGAAAAATACCCAAATCTAAGTTACTCTGTGTGCTTTATATATTCATATTTATATTTATAGATGCATTAAATTTTGTACAGGATCATGTAAGAAAACAGCAAAAATGTACCTTTATGTTAGAATGGGTTCTGGTTCCAAATAAAACTTGAAAGTTATAGAGCTCATTATATAAGAATCTTATATGTCACTAATTTGTTTTCTCAAATCTGATGAACAAGAAAAGTGTCAGATATTTTTGACAAGTTTTAATTCTTTAAGAGGTTATGTGCTGTGAATATTCTTGAAAAACATCAAGGTCAAAAACAACAAAGAATAGTAAAAAAATACATGTTTAGTTGAATATATTCATTTGACAGTTCACAACTTAAATATACAATGAACATTAATTCAACCGATATCAGTATGTCCTATATGAAGATATTGAACCAAATGAAGCAGGAACAGTCTTTTAAGTAGAAGATATAGAAACTAGTTAAATCGTATAAATTGATTTAGTTGATTCCACCTTACCAGTTCTTTAGTTTTAATGATGACTGGTTTCATTACCGTGGTGAGTAGTGATATTAAAAAAACAAAACAAAACAAAACAAAACAGAGTGATTGCACTAACTTACTATATTGCCCTCATTTGATGTGATGCCTATAGAGGACCAATAATTCATGCATAGTATCACTGACTTCTCAGTTCCAGTAAACTTAACTGTTGTAAAGTGTTGTCCAAAACCTTGTTGATCCTATAAGGTAGCAGCTTCTTTCATTTTTTTAAGAAAATAATCTGCATTATTTATGTATTGATTTTAATTTCAAATGATGAGATTATTAACAATGCATTTCTTTTACCTGTGACAAGACTTGTCCTGATAAATATAGATATTCGTTGATAGGTAGCACCTCCAATGTGTAAAATTTTACTGCGAAATTATGTGAATTTGAATTCTACTTCTGTTTATGTTGGATTAAATTCATATTTCTAAATTCAGCAGCCTCTTCCCTCTCTTTCTTGGTTCATTTTCAACTGTCAAAAGTCACAGCTTTCCCAAAAGCATTATAAATAACGTAAAACAAATGTAAACGAATGAGAAATAAGGATGACAAATTCCCAAGTTTTTGGGGGGTGGGAAAGGAGCGTATGAAAATGCACTCTTTATTTTACTCACAATTAAATTCTGTATCATTCTTATAGATTCAGGAAATTATAAAGCAGCAATAAATCTTATACATTTGCTTTTAGTCTTTGGCCTTCAGTGATCTTTCCCATCTTGACAAAATAAGATAGTATGCTCCACCCCATTTTTACTCTCTGCATCACAGAAAATATATGGCAAATGTGGGTAACTAGAGCAATCTATATCTTCTTCTTTCCTTTACATGCATGCCAAAATATATTAGCTTCATTTTAATGATTTAGATCAAATCTCTCCATTGTAGAAGATTTTATGCCTAATTTTACAATTTATACAGTAATGGAAATGTGATCAAACATAGAATTTCTTTTATTTGATAATCATTCAGGAATATTTGCGCTTGTATCATATATGATGTCAGTATATCTTTTACAACATGGGCTACCAAAAACAATTTGGTATCTGTGAATAAAGTTGAATACATATGTGTATTATACAAATGGAAAACAGATATTGTGTGTCTAAAACTTTAATGTGTTTATATGAAATAGCAATCACTTTTTCCAAAGAAAAAACATTTTTAGTGTCCTTTGCACTTACATTTGACATACTTAAATGTGTTCTGTTTCTTGGAGTAAAGGATATTCTCGGCAAAAATAGAACACACCAGCATTACAATAGTTTAAATGTGTTATTCCTATAATTTTTTTAGAAAATTACAACTATGCATACTATCTATGCCAGTTGAAGTAGCCAAGATATTTTTTTTACTGTGTTTAAACTCAACTGAAGCTATGTTTTGGTACAAATAGTAAGTATGATTACAATTAAAGAGTGATGTTATGTAATCAGAGGCCATTTTATGATTTTTATTAAATTCAGCCTCTATACTTACTGATATTTTGTTTTACCATCGTCTAAGTTTTGAAACTCACCAAGTGCTATAAAAAGTCTTACGGCTGCCTGACACACCACTCCAAAACTCAGTGGCTTAAAATAAGCAGTATTTTATTTGCTCAAAATTGTGTTTCACACTGTTGGGATCTTCATCGGGGATCACATGGAAGACAGGCATCGTACAACGAACTGAATGGAAGAGTACGTGTGGGTCGTTGGCTGTGAATGTTGATTTTGTTGCTTGGTTGTCCTCCAGCCATTCCATGTGTCAAGCTTGAGCTACCTCAAAGATTCGTGGTTTCCAAGTTCTAAGAAAGTAGGTTCCAAGTAGCAAACCTCCAATGGGCAAATGTTTAAGAAGCCCACGTTTGCTTCATGTTTACTAATGTTTGGTGGGCCGAAGCAAGTCACATGACCAGACCAACTCTCAGTGTGGGAGGAGATCACACAAAGGTATGAAAATCTGGAGGTGTGATTTATCTGGGGCCACTCATCTAACAACACTATTCAGAATTTGCGAATTCCTACCAATTGGAGATCATATCTAAAAGTAGCCTTCCTAGTTTCATTTATTATTTTTATTGTAGCTTTTTTCCCTTTATGATTTGGAAACTGTCCAGAAAATCGTGTGAAACTAAATTTATACTGAAAGATGTTTGTGAATCTTAAGTCAACAAAATTTTCTCAGCAGTTTTCAATTAACAATTGAAATGGAGAATAAAACAGGGTTGAGGTCCGAGGTTTAGAGTTATAGATACAATCAACTTTTACCGAAACAAAGTTGGGGTGTTAGATTAAGGTATCAGTATAAAAAATCAATGACAGTTTACACATTTTCAAGTAGTAATAATGGGTATTATACCATTTTCATTTCTCTTCTTGTACTTGATACAAACTTTTTGGGTTCTTTCCTCTCGGCAGTTTAAAGAAAATGCTTATACGTTAGTTTTTCATTTTTCAGATAATAACACACTGAGTAGCTTTTTTTTTATCTCTACTATATCTGTGCCTTCTAACAAATATACAATGCTTTTGTATTTTTATGACTCCAGTTTGTTGATTTTCATTTCCCATGTCTGAAAGTGGACTATCGGACATACAGTAACATGGATGCTTAAGCCAAAAAACTATCTGATCACTTTATATGACCTCCTCAATATTACTGAGTAGGAATTTCACAAATGGCCTCCCTTGTAGCCTGGGTGATATATTCTTAGGAATCTCACCCAAAATAACTTCCTGCCAAAGCTCTCTTACTTCCATCCATTCCTTTTCTCATCTGATGTGGTTTTGTGATGTGAATCTTTTTTCCTTTTCGTTCTTTATCTTTTCAAAGACTCTATTGTAAGAATCTCTATTTCTGGACAACCCACTTTAAATTCCTTTAGAGGTTCCCAACACCCAGTTTTCTTTTTTCAAAATGATCTTCAATAGAAGTGAGTGGAACTGATATTCTAGTAGTTGAGAAAAAATATATAGAAATAAATTTGCATATATTTGAAACTCACATAATAGGAACTAAAATTGGAGAGGGATTACTTTACATGTAAAAGTGCTTTTCACGTTGTAAAGTGCTATACAAATTTAAGGCATTATTATGAATAATAATGGGGATGTTGATGATGATCGTGAAATCAGTAGCCTTTACTAAAGACTAGTTCAGCCATGAGGAGTTGTTCAGTTAATTTAATATTCCTTGTAGAATACCTTCCAAATCATTGAACTGTCCACATTATAATAGCAGCTATTTCAGGAAGATTTTTTACATGGGTTCATTTACATATCAGAGTCTTCTTGAATGTTCACTTTCAATGCTCATCTGTGTAAGATGAAAGTTATAACTTGGAATCCCTATTGTCATGTGGAGGAATTAGTAGATAATTTGATAATTGACTAGGCCTGCTATTTTTAATAGATTCTCCCCAAGTCTGTAAATGTTTGGTTTATTTGAAAACTCATCGTATAACAAAATCTGGAGATTATATGTGTTATTTTGTACAAAATGCAAAATCAGTGGTAAACCTTAAGTACTGAAGGGACATCATTATGAACTAGTTATCGATGTGCTAAAAGTCATTTACACCTGCCACAGAAGATAGATTGTGACGCTATTAATTTAACTGGCAGTGGGTATACTAACATAGCTGCCGTGTAAACTAGTAGCCCACCATCTGTAAAATCTTATGCATATTTTGTGCATATAGCTGTACCATATTTTGACAACTTCAAATCAGCTTTAATCTGTCAATTTCAAAGTTTGTCACCAGAAAGTTCATCTGAAGGAGAATGTCTGTTCAATTCATGTTAAATGCAAAATGATTACAGTAGATAACACTCACAAAATGCACCATTTCTTGGAAAAATAAAGTTGTTTAACACGGCTATTATGTACTTTCAAGGCATAATACAGTTTTTTAAAAGCACATCTTAAAACACCAATATACAGTAGTATAATGAAAGATATATTTACTCATGGAAAGCATATGGCAATAGCAGTAAAAGTAAAGATGCTTTTCTCTGCAATAATTCTTCATTCACATAACAATATGTAAGGGGATAAAAAATGGTGTAGTGTTGAAGTTTCATTTCTGGTTCAATCTGAGGGAGGCTTGACACTCTATTCCAAAATGAGCATTTTTTCTACAGTGTCCACAGCCTTTCCATTCTTGGCATTTAAAGCTATTTGGCTTTATCAAAGGGTGGTTACCCTTGGCAGAGGATGAGAGCTGTCTTTTTATAGTGTCCCCTCACTTAAACTTGCCACTGGCTACATTATAGAGCAGCTAAAAAAATATCAAGGTACAAAAAGAGGCTCTGCCTTTTTGCTGCAAAGAAATTCTAGTAAGGGGAAGTGGGAGAAGAAAGATGGCCCAAGAGGGCACTATACATGACACACGATAACTCGTTTTTTTTTTTTTTTTTTTAATTTTTAACATTTATTTATTATTGAGAGACAGAGAGAAACAGAGCATGAGCATGGGAGGGACAGAGAGAGAGGGAGACACAGATTCCTTAGCAGGCTCCAGACTCTAAGCTGTCAGCACAGAGCCTGATGCGGGGCCTGAACTCACAAACTGGGAGATCATGACCTGAGCCAAAGTCGGATGCTTAACCTACTGAGCCACCCAGGCACCCCGATAATTCATTTTTCTAAATTTTTGTTTTTCTTAATGTTAATCTATTATGCTTAGATGTTATATGTTGCATTACGTGAACCAGCAAAAATAAAATGATAACTAGTGAAAGATTTATGAAAGGAACTGATAGTTTTTCAATAATTGTAATGGAGTATAATCACAGGAAGTGCATGAATGGTGCCTAAATTCAGCTCAGTATTAAAATCTATGAAAACACATACACTACAGGTCAGGTATACAAGGAGGGTTATGCATGGGATTTTTTGTTGTTGCTGTTGTTGTTTTGTTTTAAATCAGTATGCTTTTTAAATTGATTGAGAAATATTCGCCCTAATCTTTTTCATTATTTTATAAGAATTTTGGACCCATTTAAATACAAGTTTCCTTTGGTTCCATACCCTTTGCCATAATTGCATAACAATTGAAGAGTGTTTCTATTTAAAAAATAGGTGTTGTTTGGTGGAGGTACATGCTGACAGATTTTACTTTTCTACGGACAAATGCCAGTGTGTTAAACTGTACACACAGAATACTCTAAATAACTGTTTAAGTTTTCTATTTTCTTTGTATTTGGAAACTCTTGTAATCAGCAAGTAATGTTCCTATTTATATACCGAACATTGTTGAAGAGAATTACGTGTACAGCTTATACATAGAGTATCTATTTGTTTTCCTTTTAAATTCTAAGTGAAATCAGTTTCAGCAACATGAACGGTGTCAGGGATATACTCTTCAAAACAGGAGCTTGATCTCATTGCCTCTATTTTCTGCTCCTCACTATTTTGCGGTTGGCTGTTTATTCCACCATTTAGAAAATTTTTCTTTATGCAAGATCAACAATAACCTCTTAATTGATACATTAAGTACTGGTTCTCTTTCTTTTTTCTCTTTTTCCTCTCTGCAGTGTTTGAAAATGCTGATCAACTCCTGTTGAAGATTTTGCTTTCTTCCTCTGATTATTACCTTTTCTGTTTTCCCTTCATAGCCCTTAACCAGTACCTGATTCTTTTTTATTTAAAAAAATTTTTTTTCAACGTTTATTTATTTTTGGGACAGAGAGAGACAGAGCATGAACGGGGGAGGGGCAGAGAGAGAGGGAGACACAGAATCGGAAACAGGCTCCAGGCTCTGAGCCATCAGCCCAGAGCCTGACGCGGGGCTCGAACTCCCGGACCGCGAGATCGTGACCTGGCTGAAGTCGGACGCTTAACCGACTGTGCCACCCAGGCGCCCCCTGATTCTTGAATATAAGTAATATTCACGATTAAATCATTTCCCTTTTCTCTTCTCTTTATGCTAGTGTTATGCAATAAACCATTTCAAATATCTCCCTAGCCCACCTTGCCAATACCAATTTCTTTTTCCAAATATCTACTGGAAATTACTCAGTCAACCAATATTTATTCCAAGGTAAGTAAATATTCCACACCAGGCTTAATTATGGAGATAGAAATGTGAGGAAATAACTTGATCATTTTTGTTAGTGATGCTACCATTATCCCAAGGAAGCAGAAATTAAACTTAATAATTAAGATTGGTTTTTCTCTTACATTGCCTTATCAATCCACTCAGTTACCAAACCTTGCTACTATGAGCCCAATATCTCTCAATATCAATATCTCTCATATCTATTATCTATTTTTTGTAATGTTATTAATTTGAACACTCAATATTTTAAAAATATTATAAAAATTCTAGTCAGTTTCTAGTCTATGTTGCTTTAGATTGTCCTTCTTCAACTGTAGTATCAGCCTATAAGTTTTAGTGACTTCATATTTCCTATAAAATGAAAGCCACTGTGATCTTAATTGATTTCATGAAATGGATAAAGTAATTTTCTTGAACATAAGAGCATTAAAGGGCCAAACAGATCTTTAAACAAATGCAAGTATTTATGATAAATGAATTTTACTTTTACATATAATAGAAATAAACAGTTGAAACTTAAGGGGGATAGTTTAATTATGTATTACTCTAGCAACAATGTACTAAGAACGGAAGAGTAAAGGGGAGAAATAGAGAAGTGTCAGGAAACAACCCAACCCATTATCATGTTGACCAGTTCAGCACAAACCTGAAAGCACAGGGTATAAGTACAGTATTCTAAAGATATAGGTCCTTCAGGAGTAAAAAAAAAATACGTTGGTATTCTTCACTTAGAATTTCATAATTGTTTTGAATTGAAAGAATTTTAGTGTCTCTGCCATCCCAAAATATACAACTATCACTACTTCCTCTGATATTGGTATTCAATTTTAAATCAATGAGAATGCTTCTAGTTTCACTACTGTGCTATGACTGTAGAACTGGTTTATTGCATACTCTGCTTTTCTGCTGAGAGTACTTCTGTTTTGTTTTTCGAAGTGTGAACAGTACCTTCCATTGATCTCTCAGGTAAATAAATGTATGCATAGTGAAGAATGAGCATGGTTTAATAGAAAGCAGAATAATAAAAGCCAAAGACTTTATGAGAGTTACCCAATCTTTATTGGTAGAGATTATCCATTTTCTTATAACCCAAAATATTTCTGAGTCCCTCCACAGTTATTGACTTGTTCTTTTCTCTTTTTGTAGTTAGATCCATAAACGCATGCTCTGAAGAATAGAAAATAAGTGGTCCAGAGTACTTCTAAAATAGTATTTGTTGGGGCGCCTGGGTGGCGCAGTCGGTTAAGCGTCCGACTTCAGCCAGGTCACGATCTCGCGGTCCGGGAGTTCGAGCCCCGCGTCAGGCTCTGGGCTGATGGCTCAGAGCCTGGAGCCTGTTTCCGATTCTGTGTCTCCCTCTCTCTCTGCCCCTCCCCCGTTCATGCTCTGTCTCTCTCTGTCCCAAAAATAAATCAAAACGTTGAAAAAAAATTAAAAAAAAAATAGTATTTGTTGAAGACCACTGAGGCAATAGAATACTAAGACAAATGAAGTCATTATTCATATAGAAAATGAAGTTGTCGTTGATTTAGAGGGGTTACTGTTGGGAAACTAACTTTCAAGAAAAATGCAACACCCTGATAAAGACTGTCACTTGACTCCAAATTGTGCCCTGTCAGTGCTATATTTCATTTCAGATAGGATCACATGTGCCAGTTGATTTTGCAGTTATGAGTCAAGACATTCGATTCCTGGGGATATTTTACAAAACAGGAAAGGGGAAGAATGAGAAGAGGGAAAGGGACGTAAGGTGACTCTGAATTTAGGATTGTCTTTGAGGGCATTTCATCAAAATACAAGAATCTTTATTCTCATAGGTTTCTCTTAGCCTTTTCTAATATCATTTCATTTTCCTTGAATGTATCAAACCTTAATGTCAAACTCACCTTGAAAAACAATCTCTGCTTTGCTCAGAAATGTACTCAGTTTCTCCTTTCAAACATCCTGTGGTTCCATATCTAGAATGCTGTCCTTTCCCATCTCAATTGGCTGAATTCTTAATTTACCCCTTCTCTTTTGTAAGCTGTGGCCCTCTAATCGGTGAGGGTAACAGGGACTTGGACCATTTCAATCAGAGAGTCATAAAGACCAAAATGCAGATAAAGGTCAACATGGCAATCTAGTATTGTCCAAATGTAAGTCAGAATCAGAGAGGAAATTTGAACAATAACCTAATTCCCATTACTATTATTTCCAGTCTTCTCCCAGTTCTCCCAATGCCAAGATCCTGAGAATTTGAAAAGAAAAAGGAAAAGGGGACTATAGCTGATATATATCTTGTCCTTTGCTGTTGTTAAAATTCACGATGTCAAGATAAAACTAGATGCCTCTGTGCCTTGTGTAATGTGGAGACTCTGAAAAGGTGTAGATACTTGCATACCAGCTAGAGTTGCCTTTTCTCTTTTGATCACCAGGGGCTATAAGGAACCATAGGCAAAATTGCCTCCAGACACATACAGAGAAAATCTAATGTGATTATGTTGTATCAAAAGAAATAATAGGAAGACATTATACAATGTATGGGCACAATATTATGCTTTGGGAAATGAACAAGTGTCATGGTTATTTCAGAAGGATGTAATCCAAAATAAAGGAGTTGGAGTAGGCAGAAGTCAGGCTTTGTCAGCTAGTTTAAAATTCCGATTTATGTCTTAAAAGTAATTTTTTAATTCAGCTAGTAATAAATGGTTCTCATTTTTCATGCTTATTATAGAACATCTCTATAATATTCTGACAACAAATGCAAGTCACTGATATACCTCCTCCTCTAAGAATTCCTTAATCACTCAGATGAAGTTTGAACTCTGCCTTTTCCAAATCCTTATAGCTTTTTACTTTGGATTTCAATCTTTTATTGGGTAATATATTTTAAATTTAAATGTGACATATTAACTTCTAGCCCTTTGTCACAAATTTACAACAAATACAAAATCAGCTTTTTTCTTTGTTGTCACGTTTGCCAAATTCTTCCTAGAACAGTTAAAATCCTTCCTAGGACAATATTGTTTGTACAAGTAGTCCACTTTGGGGTTTAGTTGTATTGAAGTTTGTCACAACTGAGAAGCAGGTTTAATTAGGAAGTTGAAATGACCCCTAACCTTTGATATCTTCTTTGCCTTAGATCATTAAGAGGAACTGGCACAATATTTAATCTCCAAATCCCAAACTTCTGGAGTCCTTTCCAGAAGCCCCGCTAAGGCTTAGCTCTTCATTTCCTAGCTTTTTACTGAATATGACATTTGAGATCAGTGACCATGAGTAGATCATATGAGGAGGTGTGCCATCAACTTGTCATATCAGTCAGTGCTTAGTTACTCTCACTAAATTTGTTTGTTGTTGTTGCTGTTACTATCAACATAGGCAGGGAGTTCAGAGAACCCATGATATTAAGTATGGAGATTCAAAGATTGACAGTAAAGGATTACTATGAAGTTAAGCCAGCTTACACCATATCCAATTAACTTTAGCACTAGTGTCTGAGTTAACAACTGAAAGGAAAAAAAATGTTTCATCCCTGAGGAAGGAAAAGTCTTTTTAGAAAGAATTGATACAGCATCCAATTATTTTTGAAACATAAATTGGTAAACCAGAGTCATCTCACTCAACTAGATGCCAGATACTACAAGCCATGCTTTCTAAACAGTCTATAATGGCAATGAATACTAATTTTCATCATTCTTTGAAATTAAAGAAGAGGAATAAAGATTCCTGGGGTGCATGAGTGGCTCAGTTGGTTAAGCGTCCAACTCTTGTTCTCGGCTTAGGTCTTGATCTCAGGATTGTGAGTTCAAACCCCACAGTGGGCTCTGCTCTGGACATTAAGCCTACTTAAAAAAAAAATCCAGGTCACTGTTTCTCAAAGCTTGGTCCATGGACAATTTTTCGTCAGAATCATGTATGCTTTATTCACTTATTTAATCATTAGTAATTTTTCACTCATTCATTTATGAATTATTTATAAGATATTTATCATGTGTCAAATGCTGTTTAATGTTCTGGGGTGCAGTGGTACCTAAGAAAGTCTCTTGCTATTAAATGGGTATTATTAGAAAGGAAATTATCCTGGGCTCTTCTCAGACCAACCAAATAAGAATATCTGGTGATCAGGCCTCCTGAAGTTTTACCATTGATTTGTAGGGGGGACATTGCTAACAGTGAGAAAAACTGTCCATTAACCATTTCTCAGTTCAGTACAACTTTTAAAAATGTATATACTCACCATTTGTGTCCTAGAAACTGCATATTTGAAATAAAGAGTTCTCTACTTATTTACAAGCATGTGCGTGTGTGCACAGGCACACACACACACACACACACACACACACACAGAACCAGTCCTCCAATTTTCTTACTAACCTGGGATGCTGAAGATATAGACTGGAAGCTTATGTAAAACATTTCTATTTGGGTACATTAGTGTTACATAACTCCTCAACTGATTTACTCAGACCTATCTGAATTTTTGTGATTTCCACATTTGATTGCTTCTTTTATTCTGTTCTTTTCCCTCTACCATCTTTTAAAACTATATATTTAATGATATATGCTAGATATAGTCTTTTGTTTCCCCTGCTTCATCAATGGTATTAATATTTTTCAGATTATAAATTTAGACCTAATGTCAGTCTTTTTTTTTTTTTTTTCTTCAGCGATTCTATATTACTTTTTTGGCCACTTTTAACTATGATGTAAGCCCTGACTTCTTTCATGTACTCTAACTGGATTCTTCCCTTGTAGATTTTCTAATTATGCTTTCAGTACTGTCATTTTTGGATGGGAAGGAGATCAATATCTTAACTATACTTTTTTTTTTTTTTAATGTGTCACCTGCTTATGTTGGAAGGCCTAGGCCCCACACAGCCAATAAAGTTAGCAAAGTCACTGCCCCAAAGATAAAGTGAGACTAATTTGCTTTGGCAGCCAACACACCCCAAGAGATTTGGGAGCCCAGCCAACCTGAACTTGGAAGCAGTGATGAAGCTGTCGACTGCCCGAGACTCCTTTCGTTCTGATTCAGTGCAAAAAGGCTGGCACAGTACAAAGTGGTCCCAACTAGATTCTATGAGACTGAGATTTCATCCCAGCTGTTTTACCATTAACCAGGCCACAATTAAGACAGGAAGTCATGTAGAATAAGGCAACATATCTCTGACAGAAAACATTTTAGAGTATTAAATATAATATGTTAATTGTACTGCAATATTTCTGTGACTGCAGGTGAGAGAAAGCTACAAATATTTTTCTAAGTATAATTCAAATGACTTTATTTAGTTGCATTTCATAGCCCAATACCCTTGTGTTTTGCTGAGATACATTTAAAGAATAGAGCTGAGATATCAGCTGTTTAGTTGGATGCTTTCCGTTGATTTTTTTTTCCTGTGAATTACCTTGAAATACCTCCCCAAAGAGCATATCTAGGATGTTCTTAATTAACTTCAGAGTAGGCATGAGCTGTTAGCAATTTCTCAGTGTCAGGATCAAATACAGTGATTTTCACTGCATCATTTCATACATGAAAATTCCTGTAGAAAAGTTAATCGCGCAGCCATTAAAAAAATCCTGAACCCCAAACAAGAAAATAGGCAAGCCGGATAAAAATGAACAATATTGTAGTTAATGTATAGGTAATGGTTAACCTGCAGAGTATTAATAACTTCTTCATTGAATTTACCATGTGAAACTTATTTATAGCTCTGTAAAGTGATATGGGCCCACTTTCAGATTTTCAAATATTAAATTTGAGGACTTGCTTTAGAAATTTATAGGAATTAGCAGAATGTACCTGTTATGAAGCTATTTTAAAGAGACTTAGAAAATTATTCATTTTGTAGACTTTTTATAATAAATTAATCTTCTGAATATTATGCAAGATGCTGTAGTTTGACACTCGGGTATGTCTTTGAAGCCAAGCCAAGACAATGAAATACTTATATTTTTAGTCTTAATTTCTCCCACCATTTATTTCTGTCATCCCGCTGCTTGGCAGCTGCAAACCTAGCTCTTACCTCTAGGCAAACAGTCAAGCAAGCGTCTCTTTCCCGAACTAATGGCCATGTGGCTCCTTGGATTAATTGGCAAGTCAATGGTGCAGCCTGTATGTTGTTTCCCCAGGAGACCTGGTACTTCACATCAGCAACTTTTTGAATTCAGTTTGGCCTTAAGTTTGCTCCCAATCTTAACTCTTTCTAGACCACTTGTATTCCAATGGATGGCCAGAGTATACAGCTCTGGTAGGGGGTACATCTTTCAAAGAGGCTGAAGAAAAATGGGAAAGATAAACTCTTAACTACAAAATAAGCAAAACATCTTGGAAAATGAGATGTTTCTTTTTCAAAGTTACCTTTTTATTTGACCATTTATGTACAGAAAGTGTTTTGGGAAGATTCTTAAGATAAACTGTTTTTGATGAGTTTTTGTTGGATAGTTTTTCTTGAAATTACTAAATTCTTAATTCCCTTATACTTAATCACCCTTAGGCAGAATAGGTTGAAAATGGGAACTTTCAGTTTTGATTTGACCACAAACTTTGTAAAAGAACTTGGGAATAGAAGATAACGTATGCTTTCTTCTGTGTAGAATTAATTTTGAAAAGGTAAGATCTTTTCTAATTCTAAAATTCTGGATATATTTTTAAATTTCAGCCAGTGATTCTAAATTTATTATCCAGAGATAGAAACTGAACCTCAAGTACTTCTAATTAGTTTGTCTGCTTAACAGAAATAGTTTCATCTGAATTCAGGTGTTCTGCTTTACTTTTTGTTCAGTCACTACCAGAATTGGATGTGTCATACGTAAACTTGGCAAGAAATGGTGCTGTTTAGAATTCTCTTAAAATGACCCAGTACTCCAGAACAGCATGTCTAATGGAAATATAGATTGGGCCCCATAATTTTATTTTAAATAACTTTAAATTTTTTAATACTCATGTTTAAAAATTAAAAGGAGATAGATAAAATTAACTTTAATTGTGTATTTTAAACCAGTATATCAAAAATATATCCTTTATGTAGTTAATATTTTAAAATTGAGTAATGATACGTTTTACATTTTTTGCATGTATATTTTCCACTTCCAAATATGTCAGTTCAAGGGGCGCCTGGATGGCTCATTCAGTTAAGTGTCTGACTCTTGAATTCGGCTCAAGTCATGATCTCATGGTTGGTGAGATCAATCCCAGCATCAGGCTCTGTGGAGGCAGTGTGGAGCCTGTTTGGGATTCTCTCTCCCTTCTCTCTGCCCCTCCTTCTCTTTCTCTCTCTCACTCCCTCTCTCAAAATAAATAATAAAGTAAACTTAAAAAATTATCAATTCAAACACTAAATTTCCCCCCAGTTTTATCAAGAAATAATTGACATATATGACGGTGTAAGTTTAAGGCATACAGCGTGATGGTTTGATTTATATATACTGTGAAATGATTACTACAATGGGTTTAGTTAACATCCATCATCTCATATAAATACAATAAACAAAATTCTCCTTGTGATAGGAACTCTTACCAGGTTTCTTATGTATAATACAGCAATTTTAGCTATAGTCATCATGTGCATTATATCCCTAATACTTATTTATAACTGGAAGTTTGCACTTTTGTGCCTCCTTGCCCTGATTTCTCCTCCCTGCCTCTGGTTACCACAAGTCTGATCTCATACAGTATTTATCTTTCTCAGACTTATTTAACCTAGCATAATGCCTTCAAGGTAACTTCCATATTGCTGCAAATGATAGGATTTTCTCATTTAAAAAAAAATTTTTATATGGTTGTTTATTTTTGAGAGAGACAGAGTGCTAGTGGGGGAGGGGCAGAGAGAGAGGAAGACACAGAATCCAAAACAGGCTCCAGGTTCTGAGTTGTCAGCACAGAGCCCGACGCAGGGCTCAAACTCATGAACCATGAGATCATGACCTAAGCTGAAGTCGGATACTTAACCGGCTGAGTCATCTAGGTGCCTCAGGATTTCCTCATTTTTAATGGCTGAATAATATTTCAGTATAAATATAGCACAACCTTTTTTATCCATTCATTCATTGATGGACATGTAAGTTATTTCCATGTCTTGGCTATTTAAATAATGCTGCTGTGCCCATGTGTGAGAAGGTGTCTTTTTGATTTGTACTTTTTTTTTTGGTCTTTTTTATGTATTTCTAAGAGGAATCACCAGATCATATGCTTGTTCTATTTTTAATTTTTTGAGGAACCTCCACACTGTTTTCCATAGTGACCATACCAATTTACAATCTTCCCAACGGGGGACAGAGATTCCCTTTTTCCTGCATCTGTATTGCCTTTTATTATCTCTTGTCTTTTTATGATGGCCATTTTAACAGGAATGAAGTAGTGTTTCATTATGGCTCGAATTTGCATTTCCCTGATGACTAATGGTGTTGAGCATCTTTCTGTGTACCTATTGGCCTTTTGTATATATTCTTTGAAGAAATGTCTAGTCAGGTTCTTTTTCCATTTGTGAATTGGATTATTTGTTTTATTGCTATTGAGTTGTATGAGTTCTTTATATATTTTAGACATTAACCCTTTATCAGATACATGGTTTATGAATATTTTTTTCCCATTCTGTAGATAGTCTTTTCAGCTTGTTGACGTTTTCTTTTGCTGAGACACTAAATTTTTTTCAAAAATAGTTATTCTACACTTTTATTTCATAAAATTTATAACAAGAGAAGTAGATTCACACCTACAAATTGTTCCATTCATATCTAAAAAGTTCTTAATTAATTTTGAATTTAACTTTAATTAAATTTTAATTTAATTTAACTTAAAAACTAAGTTTCTTAGTGGCATAAGCCACATTTCGAGTGTTCAGTAATCACAGGTGGCAAGTGGTACCATATTGCACAGTGCATATCTAAAGGTAAATCTAATTCTCACTGGGAATCAAACTTGAAATTTTGAAGACTTCTTAATAATAACAAAAATTATATAGAGTGGGAAAGAGAGTTTTCTGTTAAATTCATGAAGTTTAATGATATGTTAAAATAAATAGTTTGCCTGAGCTTTGTTTTCTAACTTCAGTTCTTCTCTGCAAATACTTTTTGCTTTCATGGAAAACAATTATTATAACTCTAGATCCATTGCTCTTTAGGTAATCCAAGATACCCAGCCTCCTCTTATAAATAAAACTCTAAAGTAAGAGGTAATGATTGTGTAATAGCGTTTTATTTTTGCTTATGTCTTAAAACATTGCAGGTTAAAGCATCTAAAGAATACAGAGAAAATCTTGTCCAAATCCAAGCACTTAGATACACTACAGCACCAATTTCTTAAGCACATACACTACAAATGATCTTTTTAAAGCTCAAGTTTTCTAAGGTATGAGTAAAAATCTTTAAAGAAGAGGAAAGAATTCCTTTAACTTTGAATATGATGTTTAACAAAGAAAAAAATCTATTTGTTCATTGTGAAAAAGGTGGCTAGACATCAATTTTTAGAGCTGAGAGAAAATTAAATGTAGTCTAAACTGCATTTTGGGCAGCACTGGGGTTGGCTCAGTCGGTTAAGTGTCTTACCTCAGCTCAGGTCATGATCTTGCATTTCATGAGTTCGAGCCCCATATTGGGCTCTCTTCAGATCTTCTGTCCGTCTCTCTCTCTGACTTTCTCCTGCTCACGTGCTCTCTCTCTCTCTCAAAAATAAATAAATTTTAAATTGTACTTTTTACAAGTAAGGAACTGAGTTCCAAAGAGGCAAAGTGATTTGTCAAGATTATCAGATATTTTGTAGCAGATCCTGGACTGGAACCCATGTTTCTTTTTTGATTTCCTACTTCATACTTGTCCCCAAATCTATGCAATTGGATGTGTATAAATATAAGATTGCAGGGCAGCTGTGTGGGTCAGTCATTAAAGCATCTGACTCTTTATCTTGGCTCAGGTCACCATCTCATGGTTAGTGAGTTCAAGCGCTGCATCCAGTTCTGTGCTGATGGTGTGAAGCCTGCTTGGGATTCTCTCTCCCACTCTATCTGCCCCTCCCCCACTCATGCACGCATGTGCTCCCTCTCTCGTTCTCTCTTTCAAAATAAATGAATAAATTTAAAAAATATTAAATATAAGATTGCAAAATTGTTATATACTTTATTCCAAAATGCTACTGAGCAAATACATGGAACAATAGAAAGACTTACTTCTGGTTCTTGCATACTAAAAAGCAGCCCTAAATTTTAGCAACAATAATGTTGTTCATTACATACTTTCATCCTCTCCAATCCCGCAGAGGTGCTTAGGAACTCATATAGAGGTAGACCATACAAAATAAAAATTACATAAATTTGCTATACGGGCATCTGGGTGGCTCAGTCAGTTGAGCCTCTAGCTCTTGACTTCGGCTCAGGTTGTGATCTCACAGTTCCTGGGTTCAAGCCCCACATCAGGCTTTGTGCTGGCAGTGCAGAGCCTGCCTGGGATTCTATCTCTCCTTCTCTCTCTACCCCTTCCCCATTCATGCACTCTGTCTCTTTCTGTCTCCCAAAATAAATAAATAAACTTAAAATGTCTGCTATAAAATGTTTAAAACCAGAAAAAATATTGCAAACAATGTCCTCTTAAAAAATGTGGAAGGTGTGGATCAAGGTATTTAATAGGGTATAAACAGCCTTTAAGTATAATGTGTTTGAATTTTTAATTAATATGAAGTAAGAAAATGAAATATATCAGCTTAAATTACCAGATACATCATATTTTATCTACCAATAGTGGCCTACTTAAAATGCTGAATCGTGTTTTTATTTGTTTGTTTGGTTTTAAATGTGTGTAAGTGTCACACTGGGATGCCAGCAAAGCAAATTACTAAAAATTCAACAGATTTTTTTTTTAGACTCACCTGTTGATTGATAACAAATTAATCCCTCAAACATTTCAGGTTTGTAAAGAATAAATATTTCAGAATGTCCCAAAGTAATATAATTTTAAAAAATTAATCAAAAATTATAACCCACAATGCTGACAATTGTGGAAGCGAATTATGAGGACATGGCAGTTCATTTGCTTATTTTCTCTACTTCTGTATATATTATTTTAACATTTTCATAATAAAAAGGTAAAACCCTTTAAAAATATGCCTATCTTTCAAGTTGATGGAATCGTAGTACTCAAAATCTTTATAGAGAGATGGCTGAAAGAACTATTAGTAATAAGACAGGGATCTTATTGTATTGTTGTACTCAGTATAAGTTAAGAATATCATGGAGAGATGGAGGAAGATGGCGGCGTAGGAGGACCCTGAGCTCACCGCGTCCTGCTGATCACTTAGATTCCACCCACCCTGCATAAATAACCCAGAAAACCACCAGAAGACTAGCAGAACGGATTCCCTGGAGCCAAGCATAGACGAGAGGCCCACGGAAGAGGGTAGGAAGGGCAGAGAGGCGGTGCGCGCTACATGGACTGGTAGGAGGGAGCCAGGGCGGAGGGGCAGCCCGCTGGCCAAGCAGAGCCCCCGAGTGGAGGGGCTGGACAGAGTGTGTTCAGACAGCGAGCGGGACTTAACATCTGGAAGGTTATAAGCTAACAGCTCTGCTCAGAGAGCAGGAGGGCTGGAGGACAACGTGAGGGAGAGTTGTTGAGCCCCGGGCGACAGAGTTCAGCTTGGTGCGGAACAAAGGCACTCGCCAGTGCCATCTCCCTCGCCCATCCCCCAGCCAAAATCCCAAAGGGAACCAGTTCCTGTCAGGGAACTTGCACCACATGAACACCCAAGGCTCTGCTTCTGCGGATCCATCCCTCAGCGGGTCTGACTCATTCCTGTGCTGCAGGGCCCCTCCCGAAGCGGATCATGGAAGGAAAAGCTAGCTGAGCCTACCCCTCCCGCCCCTGTGCACCTTGCCGATCCACCCCAGCTAATACACCAGATCCCCAGCACCACAAGCCTGCCAGTATGCTAGTAGCCCAGACAGGCACGCCACCCCATGGTGAATCCCGCCCCTAGGAGAGGGAGAGAAGGTACACACCAGTCTGACTGTGACCCCAGTGGTGGGCTGGGGGCTGACATCAGGTCTGACTGCAGCCCTGCCCACCAATGCAAGTTATTCAAGACAGCACAGGGGAAGTGCCCCACAGTTCCCCACCACTCCAGGGACTATCCAAAATGATGAACCAGAAGAATTCCCCTCAAAAGAATCTCCAGGAAATAA
This sequence comes from Leopardus geoffroyi, assembly GCF_018350155.1. NCBI lineage: Eukaryota > Metazoa > Chordata > Mammalia > Carnivora > Felidae > Leopardus > Leopardus geoffroyi. Next base: position 154,105,697 of record NC_059326.1, read on the forward strand.
TGACAGCTAACAAACTGATCAAAAATGATTTAAGCAATATAACAGAAAGTGAATTTAGAATAATAGTCATAAAATTAATCGCTGGGCTTGAAAACAGTATACAGGACAGCAGAGAATCTATTGCTACACAGATCAAGGGACTAAGGAACAGCCAGGAGGAGCTAAAAAATGCTATAAATGAGCTGCAAAATAAAATGGAGACTACCAAAGCTTGGATTGAAGAGGCACAGAAGAGAATAGGTGAACTGGAAGATAAAATTATGGAAAAAGAGGAAGCTGAGAAAAAGAGAGATAAAAAAATCCAGGAGTATGAGGGGAAAATTAGAGAACTAAGAGTTGCACTAAAAAGAAATAATCTACACATACTGGTATTCCAGAGGAGGAAGAGAGAGGGAAAGGTGCTGAAGGGGTACTTGAAGAAATAATAGCTCAGAACTTCCCTGATCTGGGGAAGGAAAAAGGCATTGAAATCCAAGAGGCACAGAGAACTCCCTTCAGATGTAACTTGAATTGATCTTCTGCATGACATATCATAGTGAAACTAGCAAAATACAAGGATAAAGAGAAAATTCTGAAAGCAGCTAGGGATAAACATGCTCTAACATATAAAGGAAGACTGATAAGACTCGTGATGGATCTCTCTACTCAAATTTGGCAGGCCAGAAAGGAATGGCAGGAAATCTTCAATGTGATGAACAGAAAAAAATATGCAGCCAAGAATCCTTTCTCCAGCAAATCTGTCATTTAGAATAGAAGGAGAGATAAAGGTCTTCCCAAACAAAAACTGAAGGAATTCATCACCTAATGGTGATCCAGCCCTACAAGAGATCCTAAGGGGGATCCTGTGAGACAAAGTACCATAGACATCGCTACAAGCATGAAACCTACAGACATCACAATGACTCTAAACTCATATCTTTCTATAATAACACTGAATGTAAATGGACTAAATGCACCAACCAAAAGACATAGGGTATCAGAATGGATAAAAAAACAAGACCTATCGATTTGCTGTCTACAAAAAAACTCATTTTAGACCTGAGGACACCTTCAGATTGAAAGTGAGAGGATAGAGAACTATTTATCATGCCACTGGAAGTCAAAAGAGAGCTGGAGTAGCCATACTTATATCAGAAAAACTAGACTTTAAATGAAAGGCTGTAACAAGAGATGAAGAAGGGCATTATATAATAATTACAGGGTCTATCCATCAGGAAGAGCTAACAATTATAAATGTCTATGCACCGAATACCGGAGCCCCCAAATATATAAAACAATTACTCATAAACATAAGCAACCTTATTGATAAGAATGTGGTAATTGCAGGGGACTTTAACACCCCACTTAGAGAAATGGATAGATCATCTAGACACATGGTCAATAAAGAAACAAAGGCCCTGAATGATACATTGGATCAGATGGACTTGACAGATATATTTAGAACTCTGCATCCTGGGGCGCCTGGGTGGCGCAGTTGGTTAAGCGTCCGACTTCAGCCAGGTCACGAAATCGCGGTTTGTGAGTTCGAGCCCCACGTCAGGCTCTGGGCTGATGGCTCAGAGCCTGGAGCCTGTTTCCGATTCTGTGTCTCCCTCTCTCTCTGCCCCTCCCCCATTCGTGCTCTGTCTCTCTCTGTCCCAAAAATAAATAAACATTGAAAAAAAAAATGAAAAAAAAAAAAAAAAAAGAACTCTGCATCCCAAAGCAACAGAATATACTTTCTTCTCGAGTGCACATGGAACATTCTCCAAGATAGATCATATACTGGGTCACAAAACAGCCCTTCATAAGTTTACAAGAATTGAGATCATACCATGCATACTTTCAGACCACAATGCTATGAAGCTTGAAATCAACCACAGGAAAAAGTCTGGAAAACCTCCAAAAGCATGGAGGTTAAAGAACACCCTACTAACGAATGAGTGGGTCAACCAGGCAATTAGAGAAGAAATTAAAAAATATATGGAAACAAACGAAAATGAAAATACAACAATCCAAACGCTTTGGGACGCAGCGAAGGCAGTCCTGAGAGGAAAATACATTGCAATCCAGGCCTATCTCAAGAAACAAGAAAAATCCCAAATACAAAATCTAACAGCACACCTAAAGGAAATAGAAGCAGAACAGCAAAGGCAGCCTAAACCCAGCAGAAGAAGAGAAATAATAAAGATCAGAGCAGAAATAAACAATATAGAATCTAAAAAAACTGTAGAGCAGATCAACGAAACCAAGAGTTGGTTTTTTGAAAAAATAAACAAAATTGACAAACCTCTAGCCAGGCTTCTCAAAAAGAAAAGGGAGATGACCCAAATAGATAAAATCATGAATGAAAATGGAATTATTACAACCAATCCCTCAAAGATACAAGCAATTATCAGGGAATACTATGAAAAACTATATGCCAACAAACTGGACAACCTGGAAGAAATGGAAAAATTCCTAAACACCCACACCTTCCAAAACTAAATCAGGAGGAAATAGAAACTTTGTACAGACCCATAACCAGCGAAGAAATTGAATCAGTTATCAAAAATCTCCCAACAAATAAGAGACCAGGACCAGATGGCTTCCCAGGAGAGTTCTACCAGACGTTTAAAGCAGAGATAATACCTATCTTTCTCAAGCTATTCCAAGAAATAGAAAGGGAAGGAAAACTTCCAGACTCATTCTATGAAGCCAGTATTACTTTGATTCCTACACCAGACAGAGAGCCAGTAAATAAGAGAACTACAGGCCAATATCCCTGATGAATATGGATGCAAAAATTCTCATTAAGATACTAGCAAATCGAATTCAACAGCATATAAAAAGAATTATTCACCATGATCAAGTGGGATTCATTTCTGGGCTTCAGGGCTGGTTCAATATTTGCAAATCAATCAACGTGATACATTAATAAAAGAAAAGATAAGAACCATATGATCCTATCAATAGATGCAGAAAAGGCATTTGACAAAATTCAGCATCCTTTCTTAATAAAAACCCTCGAGAAAGTCGGGATAGAAGGAAAATACTTAAACATCATAAAAGCCATTAATGAAAAGCCCACAGTTAACATCATCCTCAATGGGGAAAAACTGAGAGCTTTTTCCCTGAGATCAGGAACATGACAGGGATGCCTACTCTCACCGCTGTTGTTTACCATAGTGTTGGAAGTTCTAGCATCAGCAATCAGACAACAAAAGGAAATCAAAGGCATCAAAATTGGCAAAGATGAAGTCAAGCTTTCACTTTTTGCAGATGACATGATACTATACATGGAAAATCCGATAGACTCCACCAAAAGTCTGCTAGAACTGATACATGAATTCAGCAAAGTTGCAGGATACAAAATCAATGTACAGAAATCAGTTGCATTCTTATACACTAATAATGAAGCAACAGAAAGGCAAATAAAGAAACTTATTCCATTCACAATTGCAACAAGAAGCATAAAATACCTAGGAATAAATCTAACCAAAGATGTACAAGATCTGTATGCTGAAAACTATAGAAAACTTATGAAGAAAATTGAAGAAGATATAAAGAAATAGAAAAACATTCCATGCTCATGGGTTGGAAGAATAAATATTGTCAAAATGTCAATACTACCCAAAGCTATCTATACATTCAATGCAATCCCAATCAAAATTGCACCAGAATGCTTCTCGAAGCTAGAACAAGCAATTCTAAAATTCATATGGAACCACAAAAGGCCCCGAATAGCCAAAGGAATTTTGAAGAAGAAGACCAAAGCAGGAGGCATCACAATCCCAGACTTTAGCCTCTACTACAAAGCTGTCATCATCAAGACAGCATGGTATTGGCACAAAAACAGACACATAGACCAATGGAATAGAATAGAAACCCCAGAACTAGATCCACAAACGTATGGCCAACTAATCTTTGACAAAGCAGGAAAGAACATCCAATGGAAAAAAGACAGCCTCTTTAACAAATGTTGCTGGGAGAACTGGACAGCAACATGCAGAAGATTGAAACTAGACCACTTTCTCACATCATTCACAAAAATAAACTCAAAATGGATAAAGGACTAGAATGTGAGACAGGAAACCATCAAAGCCCTAGAGGGGAAAGCAGGAAAAGACCTCTCTGACCTCAGCCGCAGCAATTTCTTACTTGACACATCCCCAAAGTCAAGGGAATTAAAAGCAAAAATGAACTCTTGGGACTTCATGAAGATAAAAAGCTTCTGCACAGCAAAGGAAACAACCAACAAAACTAAAAGGCAACCAACGGGATGGGAAAAGATATTTGCAAATGACATATTGGACAAAGGGCTAGTATCCCAAATCTATAAAGAGCTCACCAAACCTCACACCCGAAAAACAAATAATCCAGTGAAGAAATGGGCAGAAAACATGAGTAGACACTTCTCTAACGAAGACATCCGGATGGCCAACAGGCACATGAAAAGATGCTCAACGTCGCTCCTCATCAGGGAAATACAGATCAAAACCACATTCAGATATCACCTCACGCCAGAGTGGCTAAAATGAACAAATCAGGAGACTATAGATGCTGGAGAGGATGTGGAGAAACAGGAACCCTCTTGCACTGTTGGTGGGAATGCAAACAAACAAAAACAAACAAAAAAATAAAAAACAAAATAAAACCATGAAATACTGGGTTGAGCCTAAAGTTAAAATTAGTAAAGAAGTAGTGGTCACTTAGAATAGCCAAGATAGGAAGATGTTTGGTCAATTTTGTAGTTTGGACAGTGTTCATTATTTCTGTTGAGACATGATTATAAATTATTGTTTTGTTGTCAAAAAAAAAAGAATATCATGGAATATTATTTTATATATGGTTGTGAAAGAAAGTTCACAAATGGGAAAGACCAGAAATAATCTATGTGGTCAGTAGGAGCTCACTAGGTCTTCACTGCAGTGTCTACTCTGACGTTAATACAGTTTAACTTTTTCAGAATCTCAAATTCATTATTCAAATTCTTAAGAAAAATAATTGACTCTTCACTTGAGTCAGCCAATGGACTAGCTAATTCTGGGTCAATTGTCCATTTCTGGTCCAATCAACTGAGGTCTGAAGAGTGAGGTTGCCATATAATATATGGCGCCATCCTCTTCTGAGCAGTACACAGAGTAAGTTCTTTCTGAAGGTACAGGAATGGGAAGGACATTATGGATGTTTTATAGTACTGTGTTTCTTCCATTTGCATTACACTATCTTCCATATTTCTGCTGACTTGTAATGTGCCTGCTTTTCCATCAAAAGTTGTATAGTCCTTAAGTATATATATTCCAGAACTTTCCAAAAAGTCACCACATTCTTGTTTGATGCTTGTTCTTGATCAGAGCTTGCATTTTATCCAGATGCATCTATCATCTTAATTTTATTTTTGAACTGTGCTGACACATTACAGTCTGTGTTTCTCCAGGCCCCTCCCACTTAGAGTGACAAAAAGGTTAAAAAGTTTTGCAACAAAATGGAATTTCAGTTGCTGACTTTGGCTCAGGTCATGATCTCACAGTTGGTGCATTTAAGCACCGAATCAGGTGTTGATAGCTCAGAGCACAGAACCTTCTTCATATTCTGTGTCTCCCTCTCTCTCTCAAAAATAAATAAGTAAAACGTTAAAAAAAATTAAAAACAAATTCTCAAGATACTTAATGTTACTGTAAGCCTCTTCCTCATGTGCTTGAGTTCAAAGACAGAAAACAGGTAAGAGTTTCCCTATACAGCTTTACATCTATCTCAGTGGCCAGATGTAGGTCATAATTTCATGGCTGAAATCAAGAAATCTCTATTCATTACCCAGCTAACATTGAAGTTTGATCAGAAACTAAGAAGGCAGGAAGTATCTTAGGTGTAGACAAGAAATGGTGTTTATTATTTTACCCCTTCATTGTAATGCAGACACTAAAATTTGGATGCAACTAACTTTACTCCAGTGGCTTAGATTTATAAAAGCCAATGCCTCACGTACCTGTATCCCCGGTGATTAGTTCTGTAACCTGGGCTTAAGCCAATTGGCACATGGCGTTTCTCTGGCCACAGGAATGCTTTCAGGACTAGTTTGATCAAAATAAAGCTGACAGCTTTTCTTAGATCTTCTATAGTACAGAGCCCTCTTTCCTGGAAAGTGCCTTATGTAGAGGACTTCTTTAACCATTTTGTCTCAGTAGGGAAAACCAGACTCAGGATGAGTCTGACTCTACCAAATGTCAAGGAAAGAGAAAAAAAAAAATAGCTTCCATGTTGACATTGGTTAGGTGCTGAATCAAACCAACTGTGAAAACCACCAGTTAGGCGACCCAGTCAAGTCTCTTTAATGTTAGAGCTAAGTTTGTGTGAGGGTTTCTGCTAAGTATTAGCCCTAAATAATATGGTAGGATTTTGATTTGTTATTGTTATAGTTCTTAAAAACTAAGGATTATATGAAAAATAAATTTGTATTTTTGAAAGAAAAATGTTCTAACAAACCTATTGTAAAGATTTTTTAAATCCACCATTTTATTAAGAAGAAGAAAATTTTGGGGCGTACCTGGGTGTCTCAGTTCGTTGACCATCCTATTTCAGCTCAGATCATGATCTCACAGTTTGTGGGTCTAAGCCCTGCATCAGGCCCTGTGCTGACAGCTCAGAGCCTGGAGCCTAGTTCAGATTCTCTGTCTCCCTTTCTTTCTGCCTTCCCATGCTCGTGCTCGCTCTCTGTCTCTCTCTTCTCTTTCTCTCTCTTTCAAAATAAGTAAACATTAAAAAAAATTAAAAGAAAATAAGGAGAAATTTTTAAAAATTATTGGTGATACAGGTGCATGGGTGGCTCAGTCCGTTAAGTTAAGCGGCCAATCTTGATTTCAGCTCAGGTCATGATCTTGTGGTTCGTGAGATCATGCCCTGCATTGGGCTAGGCCCGTAGAGCATGGAGCTTGCTTGGGATTCTCTCTCCCTCTCTCTCTACCTCTTCCCCATTCATGTGTATGTGTGTGCAGGTGCACTCTCTCTCTCTCAAAATCAATAAAAAAAACTTAATAATAATATTATTATTGGCAATAAAGTACCTATATCTTTTTCAGAGTAAGTTATCCAGTCTAATAGCAAAACAAAGCCTTTGCTTTAACATTTTTCAGAGACAGGTGCCTGGGTGACTCACTTGGTTAGGTGCCTAACTTTGGCTCAAGTCAGGATTGTAGGTTCATGGGTTCAAGCCCTGCCTCGGGCTCTGTGCTGACAGCTCAGAGCCTGGAGCCTGCTTTGGATTCTGTGTCTCCCTCTCTCTCTGTCCCTCCCCTGCTCGCACTCTGTCTCTCTCTCTCAAAAGTGAATAAATAGTAAAAAACAAAAAACAAAAAACAAAAAACAATTAAAAAAAATTTCAAAGAGAGATGTTCTTTATTTTCTTGATGGTAATTTTGTGCTAGTATATTTATAATATTTGTTTTTACTATGTATGCATTATAAACACATTGGCTTTGTATATAATCAAAAACTAAGTTTCTCTGAAGTTGAAGGATACAAAGAATGTGATTAGAACATAGTACCTACTGAATATTTAATTTAAACTTGATTCCTATAAATATGAAAGCAATATAATTGAAATTCAGTCCTTCCTGTTATAAAATTCCTAGTAAGTCATTCTAAGAAAAGTTGCAGGAGATAAAATATCTCTTCGTGACCTACACTGTCAATGGAGGCCTGTGACATGGTCTCACCGTCACGTCCATGCTCAGCTGCTCCTGTTAGCTTCCACCTGCTTTCCAAGGACCAGACTTGCTTTGTACGTTTAAACCCTAGTGGCCAAGGTCCTCTTAGCACCCCACACATAAATTTCTTTGTTTGGATGGTTCGACATTTCTATAATGGGATTGTTCCATGACTGTTCATTAATAAATATGCTTCAGCCATTTCCAAGCTCATGTCCACTTGTCATGTCGGCCTGTAAATTCTGACCCCGTGGTACCAGTGCTGCAGATACACAGACAGAAACTCACTTTTTTGGTTAGTTTATTTGAGCTTAAGGAAAAACCTGTGAAATCTATGCCTGAATAAATCCACCCTTCTGGGGGGGGGGGAATACGAAAAAAATATCTCATTGATTCACTTTCTTTGGGAGCATTCAAATCCAGAGTAGGTTGTAATTGGGTTAGCAATAATATAATCTCTGATCCTCCAGTACAAGCCTTTCAGGGCCTAAGATGTCAGTGGGAAACTGAGGAGTCATGCATTGTGTCTCAATACTTTGAGAAACCAAAATGATAAGGCTTAGAAATTTTTGTAGTATGACCTTTTTGTTAATTATTTTAAATAAGTCAAAAGTTATCATTGGAAATGTTTAATTCTCCTGTGTGTAATTTTTCATTTCCAAATCACCAGAAGAAACGAACATTAGTCTTTTTCACATAAAATCATACACTGTCTTTTTACCTATATCACTGTTTTCAAGCGTGTTTTACACACACATACGAGAAATTGTATATGCATGTGTACATATGAATGCGTTTGAGTTAGTGTCCTTATTTTTAACATTTTCTTAGAATGTAGTGGGTAGACATATGTGAAGACTGAGTTTAATGATTTAGTACCACCCTGCTGAGTCTTAACCATCAGTACATGCCTGTGCTAGGCCAGGTTTTATTTCCAGTTTATTTCAATTAAGTGTCTGTAATGTAATTACATGGCGCAGGAAGGATCTGTTGATGTTGTGAATTTGATTTTTAATAACATTACTCTAACTATAATGTGCCTTTATAACTTTGAAAATTCCTGTTAGATAATTATCTTTCTATCAACTGTTAGGAAATGTCTCATTTCTGCAATTATGGGGAAGGATTTCCTTTAAGGTGAGTTACAGTCGTGACGGTACTAGACTCACTGCTTGATTTATCAACTGAAAACTCTCTCTTGATATATCTGGCATGTTTTGGCTAAAGGTAATTCCAAAATATCATGCATGGAGTTTTCATTTATAGTAAAAACTCATTACTTATATTGTTACATTTGCCTTTTCTTAATTTTTTTCTCCTGCATTTCTGTTTCTGTTTTCCACCCACATTTCCTTTTCCCTTTTCTGAAGTTTCCAGGATTTCGATTGGGAAATGACATTTAAAATAATGAGAGTTCTTAACATTCAGGTAGCTAAGGAGTACTTGGATTTTTGGTTTTGAAACATTATTTCCCTGCAACAGGTGCAGAGCAGATGTCCACCTATATGGAGTGTAATGATATGTCATGTAAAGTGTTCACTCTTCTTTGGTTAATATTCTTTCTAACATTGAAGATGTCTTTTAAAACATAGTGGCATGTGTTGTTCAAGAGAAACACCCACCATAATAATGTTATATTACATGTAATAGCACTATTATTTTCAATATTGGAAAATACATATGATACTGCGAATATTTTATTTTTATCATTGATTGATATCTTCTACCCAGAAGATTTTTAAATTAGAAACATCTTTGTGAAAATTGCCAATTAAGGCTGAAGTTAATGACCACTGAAGTGAACATATTGTTATAACCTCATTAAGTATAATGAACGGATAGCCATGAGTTTGATTTTATTTTACTACAAACTTAAAAAAAAAATGGTTTTCAATTTAGGAGTTTTTCATTGTTTATCCAAATCAGCACCTGCAAAAAAGTTGGTTTTATTTTTACCTATTTTAGGTAAAGACTTTATTCGATTTTTTTGGTAGAAAAATTAATTTCAATTTATTTCTAGTGTCCTTAACGTTGAAATCTAATCTTGTAAATAAAAGCAGTGCTCAAAACAGAAAGGGTGGCATCTAGATAGTTACATATATTAATATCAAATAGAGTGTGAATGGTAAACCAAATTATGAAGAAGATTGCATAAGTTTATTCAATGATGAGCTTGCCTCATTTTCTTTTTCTTATTCTAAAAATAATTGAAAGATATAATGGAATCTAATAAAGCATTTCTGTGGCTACTGATTGCATATTCAAAGTAGAATTGGTTTTTTAGTGTATTAAAATTTTAGGAATCTACAACAGGAAGTTCCTAAATTAGGACATATCATTGGATCAAATTTAATTTATTTGTTGATTTTTTTTTTTTTTGCCACAACATTAACATCTAGATAATGGCCTTAGGTCCTCTTGTGTTAAATAAGAATACTTCATATGTATTTGTCTTCATGCTTTTTTCAGTTTGACAGTTGAAGTTGACCTTACAGTACTGACCTCCAAGAAAACCCTTGGCTGAGATCTCTGACACTAGAACTCTCTGCAGTCTTTATCTTAGACTTTTGAGACTTGGAGCTGCCACGGTATGTGAACTATGGTCAAGTTATATACTGACCAGTTTTATTCACCAGGGAGCAAGCTGAGACCAAGTAAGCAGCTTGCTATACTTCTGAAATTAATAGCCATCTTGACAAGAGTTGTTTATCTTTTTCTCTTATTTTAATTGATGAACACTTACTGGATCTCTAGAGAACTGTAAGTGACAGAGTCCAGTTGATACAGAATACTAGACTGAGCCACTATATATTAACCCTTTAGTTTTGTTTTTCCCCATGGCTTCTAAAATAAGAGTTGAACTGTTAACACTGTTGAGTTCTTTTTTCAATATATTGTTTTTCATGGATAGCACCACGTTGATTTTGTTCTTATATGAACTAATGAGCTAATCATTGCTTAAATTTATTTGTTAAACACATCATAAAATTAGAATGATTTAATGTCTTAATACACTGGGCTGAGTAGGCAGAAGGCAGAACTTCTCCTCCTGGCATACCGAGTTACCTTTGTAAATCTCAATCCTAAAACTAAATTTTGAAGTGACATTTACCAAGTCTTGCAGTTTTGTAAAAGCAATGACAAATATTTTATTTGGAAGAAAAATGCTTTTTTGAAATGTTATTTTTTATTAGTACTTTTATATGTGTCAAAATGTGCTAGTTATTTGGCGACCCGGTGGCCAGGAACTCATTATTTCATCTTTTTTAGAAAAGAGAAGGCCCCCATCAGCCAAGGGCAAGTCTCTGGTGAAGGGGTCAGCTGTGAGCTGTTAGCAGACAACACTTACAGTGGCTGATAGATGGATTCATCTGCCTGGTAAAGGGAATCACGTGGAACATCCCAGACTGCTGTAATCAGAAAGAGATATACAAATATATCTAAAATCATGAAATGTCATATAAGGTAGGCCTCAAAAAAGTCTAAATTCATAGGATAAGGTGCCACTCTTCAAAATTTAAGTGGTTTTAAGATACATCTAAAAGTGTTATTCTATACAATTAAGCAATCATTAATCCAGTATATCAGAGTGAATTAAATAAGAATGAAGTTTGGATAGTGTTTAAATTAAAAAAAATCACAAATGTTTTTATGGAAATTGTAATTATCTCATATTTCAAGGTTATCTTCTGAAAGGATGACTTTCACTTGGAGTGTCTGTTGATGGTAAAGACTGAATATGATCTGGTACTATCATGCTCTATGTATTATACCACCATTCGAGCATTCATATACATAGTAAATATTTATTAAGAATATACGAAATAGGGGTGCCTGGGTGGCTCAGTCGGTTGAGCGTCTGACTTCAGCTCAGGTCATGATCTCTCAGTTGACAAATTCGAGCCCTGTGTCGGGCTCTGTGCTGACAGCTCAGAGCCTGGAGCCTGCTTCAGATTCTGTGTCTCCCTTTCTCTCTGCCTCTCCCCCGTTTTCTCTGTCTCAAAAATAAAGATACACATTAAAAAAATTAAAAAAAAAGAATATACTAAATAAAAGCGCTGTGCTAAAGACGCAATAAAAAATGTTTAGTCTAGGAGATAATTTCTTATCAAACAGTCATACAGGTTTGAACTTACAAACTTTAAAGTGGATGTTGGGAAGGAAAATGTATGGAAGTATAGTATATTTCAGGTATAAAAGAGTTAGTTTTAGAGTGTAAGGGATGTTACCCTGATGAAAGGATGTTGGAGCTGAAGTCTGAAAGATGATAGGCATCAAAGATGGGAGAGACTGCTCCAAGCAGATTGAACAGGATATTCAGAGGACATAAGCCAGGAGGGAAAATGATGCTTTCAAGGAACTGAACATAGTCCAGGATAGTAATGGGAATGTGGGAAAAGTGGTTTAACATGACAATTAAGAGATTAGTATAGGCCAGTTCATAAAGAATCTTGTAGACCATAGGAAACCTTGGATCTTTACTGTGAAAGCAAGGGGAAATAATTCATTAATATTGTCTATTTAAAACTCATCCATGAGGGGTGCCTGCCTGTCTCATTTGGTAGAGCATACAACTCTTGGTGTTGGGGTTGTAAGTTTGAGCCCCAGTATTGGGTATAGGAATTACTTAAAAATAAAATCTTTAAAAAAAAAGCTCATAAATGATTTTCCCATATTCCCAATTTGAAAGTGTGTGAAGCAGGGCTAAGTAGACAGCTTGAACATGTACTTAAAGGAAAGTGCGTGGTCTTTTGTCTAATCTTTTAGGCCTTTGACTAACAAGAAAAGAAGATTTGGAAAGAGCCATTGAGTAGATGACATAAGTTTGCTTTGGGATCGCTCAGTTTTTGGTGAAACATCCTGGCGGAGATATTGACTAGGCTTCTCCTAATGGAGTTCTGTAGTTCAGGTACATGATTTGTTCTAATGATACAAGTTTAAAAATCATTAGCATAGAAAGAGTAATAGATCAGATGATCATATAATTTATTGCTAAGCCAGAACATTTTGAAAGTGAAAGAGGTATTTTTAGCAATCATACTGAAGCAACAAACAATTGAGAATGTCCTGGAAACATCAGGGAGGATAGTCACTTTGTCAAAGAAAGAAACCTTGGATTCGAATTAAATTATCACCAGTTCCTTCACAGAGATTTTTTCATCAGAGGAGATTGGCATTGTTTTGATTAACACTGCTATATGTAAGTCACTATTACTCACAATCCATTTAAATAGAAAACACCTGACACCATTGTTTGGCACTGAAATTAAAAAAACCTTTTTGTCAGGGAGAAAAACAAATGTCAGTGTTATTATTTAGACGGTTTTCTTTCTTTCTTTCTTTCTTTCTTTCTTTCTTTCTTTCTTTCTTTCCTTTTCACTTTTGGCATGCTCTGTGTAATAATGACCATAGAAAGTAAAATTATGAGGGCGCCTGGGTGGCTCAGTCGGTTAAGCCTTCAACTCTAGATACTTGCTCCGGCCACGATCTCACAGTTCCTGAGATGGAGCTCCATGTTGGGCTCTGCCCTGAGTGGAGCCTGCTTGGGATTCTCTCTCTGGCCCTCCCCATCTCGTGTGCGCTTGCTCACTGTCTTCTCTCAAAACAAATAAATAAACTTAAAAAAAAGTAGGATTATGTTTAGGAGGGATATGCCGTTCTTTGTGGCTGCTCTGGACCCTTTGACCTTCCTGGATATCCTCGCTTTTGATCCATGCATTCCCAGGCTCCCTTGTGACTATGTGATAGCTTGGGCTAATGTAGAAATCTGCTGCAGCCTGCTGGGAAGCCAGTTGCTTTCAGTGGTAAAGGTGAAAGTTGTGGCTGATATGTTCCTTCCTTCTTGCCCATCTTTTATTTTGTTTTTTTGTTTTTAGTTTCCTTTTTTAATGTTTATTTATTTTTTAGAGAGAGAGAGCATGAGCAAGAGAGGGGCAGAGAGAGAGGGAGACACAGAATCTGAAGCAGGCTCCAGTCTCTGAGCTGTCAACACAGAGTCTGACATGGGGCTTGAACTCATGAGCTGTGAGATCATGACCTGAGTCGAAGTCAGATACTTAAAAGACTGAGCCACCCAGGCGTGCCCCCCCTTCTTGTCCATGTAAAAATGATGCCTGAGCTATAGTTGCAGTGTGCATCCATGAAGGAAAAGCCAAAAAATAGATACACTGGAACTGAATTACTGAGCTAGTTAAACAGTATTTAGTGTCAACAGCTTTTTTTTCTCATGTGAGAAAAACTGGCTCTTCATATTTAAGACATTGGTTATCACTTTTTTTATACATTTGCAACAGAAGCACTCCAAAACGATTCACAGGGCGAGGAGGTGATTAGTAAGCAACTATCTCAGAAACTTTATTCCAGAGAAGTTATTCAGCATGGTCAGGGCCACGAGAGCTCATTGTCATTGATTTCAAGCTCATGCATAGTAAAACCTTACTAGTAACTGATGACTTGGGTCCAAAAAATTGAGTTAGGTAAAATGGACGTGGGATCATGTTTTTGTGAGAGTAGTGACATGATTGGGGCAGATTTCTCTACTAATTGGCCAAGAGTGGGTGCTTTTGAGTGGTTCACATCTACCCTGGCCAGATTTTGGCACCACCTATTGGTATTTGTCTGCTCGAGTTTACATATTAATAGACCTGTTAATGGTTCTGTAGGAGTGATTGACAAAATCAAACGTGATGGTCTGTTTTCTGTCCCCATCCATACTGGGTAGAGAGGATATGGTAGAGGTGGGAATCTACTTGCTACTTGCTAATTTCTCAAGAAATTTCTGCCCACTCTTCTTGCCTTTCCTGAGCCTTACTTTCTCCTGTACAGATCCCTCTCTGGGGCAGAAAATGGGAAATTTTGTCCTTAGCTGTTTGGGATGTATGCTTGATGAAAGATGAGACTTAAGATGCAGTCCAATTATATGTAAAATCACCTGCCCATGGAACTTTATGGGAGGCTTCATTGTACTGTGTATCTGTGCTTCAAAAACCTGTGTTCTTTGTAGCACTAATAGCTATTCATTAAAGCAGTGTGTCCTCCCTGAAAGATAAGGGGTACGTGGCACTCACCTGACTCCCCTTTGACCCACAGCAGAAGTATTGAGGTTTGTGGGATGGTTGATAAGTTTAACAACAAACACTTTCTTGGCTATGTGCCTTTGTGCAGGCTATAGAATGGAAACTTCATTGGTATCTTAGCCTTAACTGCCTTAGGGTTTTTTTCTGAGACCCATTAAGCTAAATCTTGGTTTAATTTCCTACTACATTGTTTTCTAAATTGGATTCCACAATCATGTGTTTAGTTAGATAACTTTGGACAAGGTAAGCATTAAATTTTTTTCTTTTTTAATCTGTAAGATTTCTCAGAACTGTCATTCCTGAACCTTTAAGATCAGTAGTGTAGAAAATGTTTTAGACTCATTTGTTCTTCTGAAAAATACTGTGGGAGTAATGTCTCAGAAAACATACATGAGATTTTGTCAAATTCATATGGTCAATTTGGAGGCATACTTTTGTTCTGGACATGAGGGTATCATTTTGTTTGCATTTTGGGATATCTCTTTTTTTGTACTCCCTTTCTAAGTATCATGTTCTTCTGTTTCCAAGAGTTCTGTGTTTGAGGATGAATATCTGAGTAATCTCATGATAGGAGCTGAATTTTGAGAGTACAGTTGGAAACGCCCTACTCAGTTTGTGGAGTCTGGAGTAGCACTCTACAGACTCAACGGCTGCATGTACAATATGGCACGCTATCTGATTGAAAAATGAAAATTTCAGTAATGAGCTTCAAAGCTGGAGGATACTTAGTATCTATTTCACTCTTCTTATTTTACAAATGAGAAAATTAATGTTCATACTTGCAGAAGGGTCCATTCTTCAGCATCCAATCAGTGGAAGACTTAAAATCTTCAGCAAATTAGTATTTTTTCCCCATTGCTTTATGCTTTCTCACAATCCTTGGAATGTAGTAGTAACTTAATGAAAGTTTCTTAAATAAATAAATGGTTAAATTAATATAATTGTAGGATTTCTCTGAATCTTCCTCTCTATATCTTCCTTCAGAATCTGTAGACTCTTTTTCCTAGCGTCTTTTATAGTTTATTCTTTTAAACCTTCATTTTTTTGATATTAAGTGAATGAGTTTGTTATCTAAGTTTCTTTTGTAACAATCATAAACATCAGTAATTTGTTCCAGAATTCTTCCTCAGTTATCCATAAAGAAAATGAGGGGAAAAAAAATCTGTGTGGCACGGACGCTTAAAAACAAAGACTCACAAGTTATTCCTTGAAAAGGATTTCCCATTCATGCTTCACATTACTTCCTGCCAACCAATGCCATAAGTGGCTTTTGTCACTTACAGATATAAGCCAAGTGTGTTCACGGTGTACATTTTTCTGTGTTTTTAACTTGTGAAGTAACAGGGCCTCTGAACCAGTGAACCTACACTTCCCCATTATGGTCTTTCATTACTGTATTTTCTGGGAACATGAAGCATACTCACATTTTTGTATTATACTTAGGACCACGACATGGATTCAATAAGAATCCCAAGCCCCTCATTTTATACCAACCATTCTCCCAAACCTGAATTGAGACACAGAGGTGTGAATATCAAGACACATATGCGTGCACATTGTTCGTTTGCATATCAAACAGGCATAGAATGAAGATCACAAACATAAACAAACAAAACCACATTACATGGTAACCCTTGTGGTGGATATAACGCTTTTAGTCATCTGAGTCTTTGGAGAGGGTTACCTTCAAAGTTGGCAGAAAGGAGAGAAAGAAGCTGGTCCACATTAATGATCTACTTCTGAAGGCAGTGGGGAAGCGTTCCGGAAGAATAAATGGAACACTTAATTCTCTTCATTTGGAATAGAGTATGGATCTGGATTTCTTCTTCACAAATAGTTCCTGCTTTTTCCAGCTGTCTCATATTCATTTGTCTGACACTACTCCTCACCTCAGGGTGTTCATGGTAGGAGTATACTTTGTCATCTTTCCTCTGGTGCTGGTTTTGTATTTACATTTTTAAAGTTAAATGTTATGTTCCTTTTGATAAAACAAAACAAAAAAAAAAAACCCTTGTCATGAATTATGAGATAATCTATACAGTCAGGGTAATCTTATAAACAGAGAAAATTATGGCTGAAGTGGTAAACTTGAATGTGGATGGAAAAACTTCCTTCTGAAAGCAGCTATTGTTTTCTGTTTATTTTGGGATGTGTGTATGTGTATGTGCATGTGTGTGTGCATGCATGCATGCACACACACTCAAATTAATCATTAGAAACACTTCCTTCTTCATGTTATCTTCTTTTAAAATAGTAAATGTTGAAGGAGAGTAAAAGAGTTAAGACTTTGATCCCTGGCGTCAATGAACTTACTAGACAGTTCCTTGATGAAAATAGAAATATTGAGTTTAGAAACACAAAGAAAAAACTTGTCAACTTCAAAAATGTAAAATAGGACAATCATGCAGTTGAAGAGAATGAAGCTCCATTTAATAGTCCCAATTTGTATTTATATATCCAAGGACCCATTAACAGTAGGAAATAGTCTGTACACTTATAGAGGTGGGTTAAATAGAGTCTTTATGACTTAATTGTTAGAAGTATATTAATTTAATAGATGCAAAGTCAATAGCACTCAAACTACCATTTAAGTCAAATCACCCTTTATTCTTATATTCTGCACTTGATGCACTTGATGTTCAATAGGTTGAATCAAAAATGATTTTCAAAGTGAGTTGACAGTGGTCAGATTTCTTTTATAATCGGGTGCCAAGATGATTATGCACACATCACATTTACAGAGGCCTTCTTCTCAAGTAGTAATTTCTATAATACTCGTTAAAAAAAAACTAGACAAGATGTGATTTTTTGAGTACAGGTTCTCAAAAAATGTGCAAAGCTGGAATGTAATTGTAGGCTGTATTATTAACTCAAAGGCTGGCATCATTTCAGCATAAAAAATAACAGTTATGGGAATGAGGACCCCCTTTTTTTTAATCATGAAAGAGCTTGTGTATGGATATTATGAGGGATTTTCCCGAGCCTTATTCTTAAACAGATTACACTATTCAAAGTCTCAAAGAATCAAAATCGTGCTCAGCTGGGGCAGTCAATGTGCAGTCTAAACATGTGACAGATGCAGAGAAAACTTCAAAGATGCCATTACAAATGCCTGTGGAGATATTTAAGGAGCCAGATGCTACTGTTTCATGTCTTCCCCAGCTCTGAATGTGTCCTGTGATCACCTTCCAAAGAGAAGGTGTGGTTCAATCTGGTGAGGAACAGAATGCCACCTAATCTTTTTGTTGTTGTTGTTTGCATACATTGTGTGGCTGGGGTATGACGGGCTGGGATCAGTGACTCTAACAGGGAGGACATGTATAGGAATTTGCTGTTCTGTAGAAAAACATAAAGGCACAACTGCAAGGAGATGTGTATATGATGTATTCTGTGAAAGCTCTCCTATCTAAAAAGCATGATTTATAGGTGTGCATTGCTAGGAAGCACTTTTTTTTTTTTAACTTTTGCCATTTATTTAGACACTAAAAGAGGTAATAAATATATTCATTATAGTTAATGTTTATTTGCCATTTTGTTTTGGTGTTGAGAAATAAGATACTTGAGACAACATATTATTAAGTGCATGTTTCATTCTCATCACTGTCGCATTGTGGAGAAGAATTTCATATTTTGAGATCAAAGGAAGCCCCAGGTCAGTACAAAGGTGGTGAGATTTAGCTAAAAATCTAAAACCACCACTTGCTTTTGTTTCAATATGGATTCTTTTAGTTTTATAGTTTTCTTCTCCATTATAGGCTGTGTAAGAGAGTTTGTTTTATCTTAACTTTTAAGAACACAATTTCATAGGCTTGTAATTCCAAACGCAATAAAGGGAAATAAAGACAAGTTCTAGGAAACATGTAGTATAGCAAATTAACTAGAAAGTTTGAGTCACTGTATAATGTTTCAGAATTATTTTTGCATTGAAAAAGTGATTCTTCTCAAATTTATTCTTTTTATTATAGGTATGATGTAGCCTAGCCTATGCTCTATTACAGCAAACCTATGGAGAGATTGTTTATTAATTTTTGAACTGAAATTTGTGGCCTATTATAAAAACCAAAACTCATATACATAATTATTTACATGAAAAGGGATGGCTTTAAGTGGAAAATAAATAGCAAAGGATATTTTTCTTTCTAATGTAAACATCTGGCAGTAATCCTTGCTTACACAATTAATGGGCATTTAATTGGCAATGATCAGTTTATTGCTGCAATATGAAGTGAATGTTTCCCCAGGAACAAACAGCTGTTGCAAGAATTTCACAGTGATTTAGCAAACACCAGGTGATAGCTGTATCTAGAATGAAGTGTTCTGTCTCTCAGCAAATCACAGTGCATCAGAAAAAAAAAAAAAAAAGCACTAAGTTATAAGTAACGTAGCTGGAGAGATCCAACTGTCACTGACGTTGAAATCTACCTAAAAAGCAAACTTCATAAAACAACAGATTAATTACATTAGATATTATCCATGCCTCAAATATAAAGAAAGAAATAATTTCTCCTAGAAGAAAATAACAAGTTGGCATGACATTAATCTATTTAAAAGGAGTATTTTATGTCTTGTTTTAGAGACATAAAGGTTGATGAAACTTTTTTGTATTCTAATATTTTATCTTTTTAAAAGTCTTAGAAAATTTGATAGTCATGATTCTAATTTTTTTATTAAAAAGTTATTGAAGTCATTCAACGGTTACTGACAATTATATTTTTTCTTAATAGATTTTATTCAACTGTCTAAAATTAAATGCACCACTTTTTAATTTGCATTGCTTGTGAGCTGCTTTCCCATTAAGTTTTAAATAAAAAGTTTTTCATTTTTCATTATGCACTCTTATTACTAATTTAATAAAATGATAATGGCTATGCAAACTTTCTGTTACTACTCAGCTTTTGGCATAGATTAAATTATACATTTTAAATGTAGCATACTGGCAGACACTGTTATTTCATAAAGCTGAGTTTCATTAGTGAAGAAAGTAATTTTGCTTCAGCAAAAAAAAAAATGCCTTTATTTACTATACTATTTGGTATTAGCTCATGCTAGACTCTAGGAACAATGAACTGAAATGAACAAAGCATCAAGGGCCAATTTATAGAACAATGCTTTTATTTTTTCATGTATGCATTCTGCAATAATTCATCTCCATGACAAAAGCAGACAATCAATCATCTTCTATTGTGTCTTTCTCAATAAAATTACCATTCTTGATGTCACAAAAGAAAGCTGCCTAAGTCACAGGAATAGTTTTACATGCTCAAATCAATAAATTGACCATACTTCAAAAAACCTTTACCCATTTAATATGACAATGAAGTTTTATGTTTAACTTACCCATATTATTATTAAATTATTGTTATGTAGCATTGTTCTTTTTTCATTCAAGAAAACAATAAGAAATAAGAAAGCATGCTAAAGGAGTGTTTTCAAGTATCTCAGTGGGAAAACTTTGTAGCCTGTGTACAAGTGTTGATGTGCTATCATAGCTGCGTGTAAGTTGAAATGCTTCACATGTTGGAAATGAAATCTCAATAAGTCCCCAAATTGTACGGAATCTATATTACTATTACAAAATGTATTATAAGATCGGAGAAGAATGGCCAGTTTAAGGTGATCCTATAATAAACTATATGCTTCCAAAAGTGAGATATTTATATGGTGTTATATGGGAAACATACAAACCGGGCACATCATTCAAAAAGTGAATCTGTAATTGTCATGTGAGATGAAAAGAAACAAGTTGGAAAGTTAAGTGCAAGTTCCCATATGAGGACTTGCCGAATGAATATTATAGATACAGATAGAGATATAGCTACATATGCATTTTAAAGAACTAGCTCTTTTATTTTTAACTAAAAGAATAGAAATTTAACATGAAAAATAGTCAATGTTCTTAGTTTTCTAGCCAACATAGAGTGCAATACTGAGATTTCTCATTTTCATGCCATATATATATTGTATATATAATATATATATAATATTATGTTTGGTCTCAAATGTCTCTCACAGAAATCCAATGGAATTACAGCAAAATTTCTAGATTAAAATATGAATAGTTTCCCTATAACCTACCATAGTAACAGGATTAATTTAAGCTAATAACACTCATGTCATTAACCACTCCAAAATTCAGATGACTTTAGAACCTCGGAAGACTCTCTTTAATTGTATTTTCTTTTTTCTGAATTAATGAGGCCAGGCCATAACATGTTTCAAGAAAATGATGTTCTTTGTTACAGAAATGCAAATGCAGTGGCTTAGCGTCTAAGATACTGTGTAGTATAGATGACTGTGAGAATAGTCTCGTTTCAGTGTACAGGGCCTCACAATAATTCATATTTACAATAATTTATATACCAATTATATGATTAAATTCTGAATATTTTGTGCATGTATTAGTTGTTTATGAGCTTACAGTATGTTCATGACTTATACCATGCCACAAGAATGTCATCCTAAATTTGATATTAAATATTGTATTGGATTTTTTAACTTCATAGTAATTGATTTGAAAAATTGCCATAAAAAGTAGTCCTACAACTGAAAGTTTAAAAACACCAGTGAAAGTTTTATTGCATTCCACTGTAAATGAAATGCTTTATTGGAAATATTATTAACTCATAAGTGACCTTAAACAGTTGCTTATCTTGGGTCCCTCTCTTTTCCCCATTATTTGGTTAATTCCTTTTGATTCAGTTCCTGGCCACTATGATATAATGAGTTATTTACTAAAAGAGATTTATTATGGAAGGTCAATGTTTATTAAGGAATCTATTTTGCTTCTATGTTAGCCTTAGTTCAAAGGAACCAAGTTGAGGATAAACTAGGAAGTTGTTTTATGTTGGATGTTTTACTTCTGTCTTACCATCCTTAGCTATAGTTGCTGAAGAAAGAAAAAGCAGAAGATACAATTTAACAAGAAATCACAATATTGTTTATCACAGAATGACAATAATATTGCTGAATTGTCTTGAACTGTTACTTATCTTCTTAGAGAATCTATGCCTAGGGACAATGTTTGGCCTTTGTTCCCACGTTTTAAGAAACCTAACACCTGTACTTGTCAATTATTTTCTCTTAGAGGCATCACAGCCTCTCAACCACATTCTCTCCTCTCCTGCTCCCCTCTTTCCTTTCTCCTTCTTTTTTCCATAATACTTCTAGAGCTGTTAAAGGGTAATGAATAACATCCCCAGGATTTCATTACAACCTTCGCTTTGGAGGCAGAATACAGGGACCAGGAAATCCCCCTCCACTGCCTCTGTTTCGTTAATTTTGGGATTTTGCTGTATCTTGTTGAAATTATATAACCATTTCTACCATCTACAAAAGCCCTTGATGTCTTTCTTTTATGGATGACAATATATCTAACAGCCAACATGGAAGAAAACAAAGCCACCTGTATTTGTAGGCACATAAACCCAGAGTGTTCTATCAAAATTTGAAGTTTCTTTTTTTTATTCAGAATGCTATGATGCTTCTTTTTGTTTCTGTTTTTAGCTGCATAGCCACTGAATCTTTTCATGTCTCATCAATATGTCCTTGATAGTAAGAAATTGCCCCGAGATAAAGTTTTTTGAAAGAATAAAGTTGAAATCACTTATAGAAAGAAATCCAGGCTGACCTTTTGGACCAGTCAGTTTACACCAATGAGTTTGCTGTACTGCAGGAATTCTCACACGGTGATGTGCTTTGGAGCCATCTGGAGGGTTTGAAAAACATTTGCTAAGTCTCACCTCCGTAATTTCTGATTCAGTAACAGGGTAGGTGGCAAAGGATTTACGTTTTTAACAAAGTCCAAAGGTTTGCTGATTCTGCTGGTCTGGAGGCAACATTTTGAGAACTACTACTGTGTTAAGCCAGAAGATATTTTAAATTTTATGTGTTTGAACTCAGCTTATTGTGAATATATCATCACCAATTTGGGCTTTTGTAGGAAATATGATAAAGTAGTTAGCCAAAGAGTACATTATTTCATATAGTTAGGAACTTCACATTCAATATGTTTTGTTTTGTTTTGACATGAATTTATTTTTTTTATTAAATTTTTTACGTTTATTCATTTTTGAAAGACAGAGAGAGACAGAGAACAAGCAGGGGTGGGGCGGAGAGAGAGGGGGGACACAGAATCCGAAGCAGGCTCCAGGCTCTGAGCTGGCAGCACAGAGCCTGATGTGGGGCTCGAACTCACAAACCGCGAGATCATGACCTGAGCCGAAGTCGGACGCTCAACCGACTGAGCCACCCAGGTACCCCAACATGAATTTATTTTCTAATGCAGTTTTATGTTCATAGAAAAATTGAGAAGAAGGTACAGAGATATCCCATGTATTCCCTGTCCCCACATATACATAGCCTCGCCATTATCAATATTTCCCACCAGCATGGTACATTTGTTTACACTGATGAGCCTATATTACACATTGTAATCACCCAAAGTCCAGAGGGTTCACTCTTGGTGTTGTACATTCTATGGGATTGGACAAATATATAATTACTTGTATCCATCATTATAGTATCAGAGTAGTTTCACTACCCTAAAAATCCTCTGTGTTCCACCAATTCATCCCTCACCACCACTGGCAACCAATGATCTTTTTATTCTCTCCATAGTTTTGTCTTTTCCAGAATGTCTTATTGTTGGAGTCACATTGTATGTTGACTTTTCACATTGGCATCTTTTACTTAATAATATGCATTTAAGATTCTTTTTAAGGCTTAATAGCTCCCTTCTTCTTTCTTTCATTGTCTGCTTCCACCAGAGTTTATTTACCTCTTTAACTACTGAAGGATATCTTGGTTGCTTCCAAGTATTATCATAAAACTTCTATAAACCTCCATGTGCAAGTTTCTGTATGGACATAAGTTTTCAACTCCTGTGGGTAAATACCAAGAAGTGGGATTGCTGAATCATTTGGAAAGAGTATGTTCAGTCTCATAAGAAACCACCAAACTGTCTTCCAACATGGCTATACTGTTTTGCAGTTTCATCAACAGTGTTTGAGACTTCCTGTTTCTCCACATCCTCCTCAGCATTTAGTGTTTTCAGTATTTGGAATTTGGCCATACTAATGGTGTATAGTTGTATCTCATTTTAATTTGCATATTCCAGATGGCATATGATTGGAGCATCTTTTCATATGGTTATGAACTGTCTGTTTACCTTCTTTGGTGAGTTGTTAAGGTCTTTGGCCCACTTTATAAGTGGGTGATTTGTTTTTTTACTGTTGAGTTTCCAGAGTTCTTTGTATATTTTGGATAACACTCTTTTATCAGATGTGTGTTTTATAAATATTTTCTTCCAGTCTGTGCTTATCTTCTCGTTCTCTTGACTGAATATGTCTTTGACTCATGCAGTTTAAGGCTTATGTCACAAAATCCTATGATTATTCTGCAAAGCTGTGTATTAATATCAGATATTGCTTTTAGAGATTAAGATTATTTGCAAGCCAGAATTGTAAGTGTTCTGACTATAAAGAGCTTTCTTTTTATACTTATGCTTCAAAAAGTGAAGATTTCTAATACAGTGACCCGTGTACTTCTTTCCTAGAATGAAACCTTCTTGCCTTCCCTTGCTTTGCTATCCAATGTAGACTACAGCCAATCGCTTCAATCTCTTGTTTGCCATTTTCCTCCCTTCCGTTTCTGTTTGTTCTTCAAAATTCTAATTCAAACTCAATCCAGTTATCCATCTTCCCTAACACTATATGTGGGCTGTTGAATGCTGATGGGAAAAAAGTCACACTGTATAACCACTGCAAATTCATGATCTCCAATCTTAGCTGGATCCTCTTTGCTATCTGGTAATCCTTTTTTCTTCAGTTGGTTCTCTTTTCTATTGATTGTTTCTATGTTGAAACTTCTCTTTCAAATTTTTAGTATACCACATCAGTATTTACACTCTGCAAATGGTTGTAATTCTTGCTTCACAGAGAAATTGGGGGAAGTGAGATAAAAAAAAAAACACATCTTGCCACCAAATATATTCCCATTCTCAACAAGGAGCAAAAGCAAGACCCTCATTCCTAAAGCAAATACCTGTATACATTTGTTCATAAGGACATCATTTCATCTATTATTTCCCAGTCTATTGTATATTCCTTTTGAATGTTTATTTATTTTTGAGAAAGAGAGAAAGCCAGAGGTAGAGAGGCAGAGAGAGAGGGAGACAGGATCCCAAGCCAGCTCTGCACTGACAGCAGAGAGCCCGAGGCGGGGCTCAAACTCACGAACCCTGAGATCATGACCTGAGCTGAAGTAGGGTGCTTAACTGACTGAGACACCCAGGCACCTCATAATTGTATCCATCTTTTCCTCTCTGCTTCCTTTGTCATACCAGCATTAAAAACATGCTCAAGTCTCTTTTGGTTTCTCCACGTTTCCTCTGGAGACCAAGCTCTCTCATGGTTCTCTGTACACTTATTGAACAATCTGCCTCTTCTCATTGTCATTGGCCCTGTTCACTTCTGACAACTCTCTTCTAGAAGTAATTATTTTTTTCCCTTAGACTTTACTATACCCTGACCTCCTTTTTTCACCCTACCCATTCTTCAAATACATTTTTGGCTTCACAAAGCAGGATGATCTTATCTACACCCAGATTTTCTTATTTTCTAAATGCAGCTTCCATACTGGTCTCCCTCCTGAATATAAACCCATATATCCAAATGCCAACTGGAGAGCCTCTCCTTGAAGTCCTATACTCACCTCAGTATTACTCAAATCAATCTTACTACTTTCTTCCCTAAAATTTGCTTCTTATCATGTGAACTTTTAATCCCACAAAAAAGAAGGATGATACAGTACATAATAGTCTACTTAGGCTCATCTGGTCTTAGAGTGCCACTTTCCTACTGTGTGACTGGCATATGTCACAACATGGAGTCTCTGTTTCTTTTGTCTAAAATTAGAATAACAAAGTGACACTACATTCATTATAGGAGACAGTGAGATACATATGATAAAATTCATGGGAAATGTTTCAACTGAGCTACAAAGTGCTATATAATGTTAAGAATAATAATGATAATCTTATTATATCATTTGTCTAAAAAGATAAACATCTAATAGGCATAGCTGGTCAGCCATCTCTCATTAGAATATTATTTGCCCCAGGATGCCTGGGTGGCTGAGTCGTTTAGGTGTCCAACTTCGGCTCAGGTCATGATCTCACAGTTTGTGGGTTCGAGCCCCGCATCAGGTTCTGTGCTGACAGCTCAGAGCCTGGAGCCTGCTTTGGATTCTTTGTCTCCCTCTCCCTCTGCTCCTCCCCCCACTCATGCTGTCTCTCTCTGTCTCTCAAAAATAAAATAAGGGGCGCCTGGGTGGCGCAGTCGGTTAAGCGTCCGACTTCAGCCAGGTCACGATCTCGCGGTCCGTGAGTTCGAGCCCCGCGTCAGGCTCTGGGCTGATGGCTCAGAGCCTAGAGCCTGTTTCCGATTCTGTGTCTCCCTCTCTCTCTGCCCCTCCCCCGTTCATGCTCTGTCTCTCTCTGTCCCAAAAATAAAAAATAAACGTTGGAAAAAAAAAATTAAAAAAAAAAATAAAATAAAACATTTTAAAAAATTTTAAATAAGAATATTATTTGCT
Source organism: Leopardus geoffroyi (assembly GCF_018350155.1). NCBI lineage: Eukaryota > Metazoa > Chordata > Mammalia > Carnivora > Felidae > Leopardus > Leopardus geoffroyi. The sequence continues at coordinate 154,132,029 of NC_059326.1, forward strand.
CCAACAAAAGGACCTGTTTACTTTTTTTACCCTCTATTTTTATGTAATGTGTCCCTTTTGTGATTCTTAACTTTCTTTTTTTTTTTTTTTTTTTTTTAAGGCTGATTCTTTTGGGCTTTCATAGGTCTGTTGTGTTTATCACAGAACCAATCCTTTTTCACATATCCTTTAAGTATCTTTTTTCTTTGTTGGGGGGTGGACTAAGGGATGGGCTTGTAAGCCATTTCAACTGTTTTTCTGGTTTTTATTAAAGTTATTTTCTTTGTAAAAATTATCTTGAATTTTTAGATATTTCCTTTTCTTTTGAAGCAATATTATTTTTCTTTTAAGAATTTTATGGGTTGTTCATCACTCTTAAGGCATACTCTCTTTTACTAAATTATAATATTTTATATGAACTTTCTGAAATTTGCTTTTCTTAAAGATTAGATATATATAATCTTTTTTATATACATATATATGATATATATATATCATTTCTATATCATATATATATATATATATATATATATATATATATATAAAACTTCAAGCGAAGTGGCCAGGTTTTGTTAGAATTTGTGATAGTCAAGGAGGGACACTTGGACAGCAGAAGTTGAACTATATAGTTCATATATATATATATATATATATATAGTTCACTTTTAATCCACGGATTAGTTTTTGTTGATTAGAAACTGGTGTGGAAATAGGTACTTTGATGTTTGGTTTATCATCTGCAAAAAGAAAGAGCCCAAACGTGGAAAGGTACTGAGTTGAAACAATGAGATGGCTTGTACTTTTGCTATGATCAAAAATTCATGTCACCATTGAAATTGTCATATTAGGAAAATTTGATGTTTTCCATTTGTAATTAAATCATTTTCCCCCTCTCTGTATTTATTCCCAGATGAGTACATAGAATCTACAGTTTTTACTTTTTATTTAATTCTCTCAAAACCATAGAGCTTGTTTACATAATAGAAATTTAACCTACAAAAACATCAGCAAAACACCCAAATACTTTATTATGTTATAGTTAATCTGCTTTCAAAAGTATTTTAGTTTTCACACAGTAACAATTTTAGCTGGTTTAGAAGTGAAGGAAGGACATGATAAAATTTCCTTGTCTACACTGATTTTTTAAAATGTTTCTATATGACTGTTACTTTGAAAGTATTTTATAATTCTGTCTTTTCTTATAAAGGAATACAAATTTGTTGTAAAATATTTAAAGATTACAGAAAAGAGTAAAATTAAAAATAAAATATCCTCAATAATCTCATTTTTCAGAAATAGCTTCCAGTAGCATTTTATATATACTTTCCACTGTCTATGTATATGCATGTGTGTGTTTGTGTGTGTGTGTGTGTGTGTGTGTGTATATATATATATGTATATATATACACACACACACATATATAATGTTTACATTATATATATATATATATATATATATATATATATATAAACACACATGTATTATGTACAAAAAGCAATAGAATACCATAAAGTTTGTCTGAAAACACAAAACTTAGATTGATAGTCTTATAAATATTCTTTTTTAAGTGCATTTATTTTGAGAGAGAGAAGAAGAGAGAGAGCGTGTAAGCAGGGGAGGGGGAGAGAGAGAGACAGAGAGAATCCCAAGGAGGCTCTTCACTGTCACTGTCAGTGCAGAGCCCAATGCGGGGCTCTAACTTGGAAACCATGAGATCATGCCCTGAACCGAAATCAAGAGTTGGACGCATAATTGACCGAACCACCCAGGCACCCCAATTTTTATAAATATTCAGAAGGTTTAATTTGGTCTTGCTATCCAAGTTTTAAATGGTTTCCCTACTTTTAGTTTTATCCTTACTCCAATTAATTATAAAAACTGCTTTTCAGGTGAAAGATCCCAGCCTTTGACTAGGATCAAGTTGCTCCCATGATCAAGGACTTTCAGAGATTGCTGAGCCTGGATCTTTAGATCCTTGATTATTTGATCTTAAAATACCATTACTGCCTAGTCTCCCTCTCCACTTCTTCATGCATTGTAAGTGTACCTAAACCTCACTCTTCACTTATTCACAATCTGGCTTTGTACTTTTCCTTCCTCTTTTTCCTTTTATCTGTATGCCTCTTGCCTAACTGTGCACATGCCATTCCCACTACCTGCAGTGTTCTCTCTATAAAAATGTCATTCATTGTTTATATGTTACATCCTAGGAATTTTCTTCTCTCATCAAATGAGGGCTCAATATGTGGCTATCATTTGTCTATATCTTTATCTGTACCTCTAAACTATAAACTCCATGAAGCCAGTGTTTCTTCTGATTAATCATTCTCTTCCTACAGGGGCACTGATTGCTTTCACATAGTATAAAGTTTCCTATAATTTGTCTCATCATAAGAATGAGAAATAAGAATGCAGTTTCCTGAGCTCAGCCTGATTACTGCATTTGTATCCTGAGGTCTATTGGTAGGGAATTTTATCAGAAGGAACGTTTGGAAATCAAAATACCATATTTAAATACTTACGGAAAGGTTGTTAAATGAATGAATAAATGAGTCCCCTTGTGTTTCTCTGGAGTTTTCTATTTAATGAAATTTACTCAAGTGTGTTTTTCTTTGGCTTTTCTGTTTTTCTTGTCTCCTATGTGTCCATTAAAATACGTTAAGCAGGAGGATGTGAAATTTGACAAAATTAATTGCTTTTATTAGCTAGTTGACAAATGATATTCCGAGCATCCTTTTATGTCTTAAAAAAAACAGTGATTACTTTTAAGCAGTATTTTCAGTGGTTAGATAGAAGTTTAAAGTAATGTGGTGGGCAGAGTTGGAAGATTGTAATGGAGTGTTTCTGGATCTCTGTAAGTCATATGTTCAACTTCGCGTGGAAGGAGTTCAAAAGACAGTGTAGGATGGTGAAAAGAGCCTGAGCCAGAAGACCCACTGGTCTTTGATCTGAAAATAACTTGGTTATGTTATCTTTTGAAAATCCCTTTATTTCACCAAGCTCAATTTATTCATCCGTAAAATAAGGGGGTCAGAGTAGCTGATTTTAAGTTCTCTTCAGCTCTAAATTCTGTGATTCTCTGATTCTTCTTTTATTTGAGCATTTCATTTGTCTGTGTGATTTCTTTCTTGCCTCTGAAATGATAATTGAGGGTTGATTATACGTATCCACTCCAATTATCCATAGATCATAAAGATTTTTATTATTATATGTGGAAAATTAAGATGTATAAAGGGCATAAGATTGAAATCGCCACAAAGTCTAATGATAAAACTATCATTTTCTCCTATGAATTTTCTTTAGAATTATATTGGTGTTTTATGAAAAAAAAAGAACAATGTTTAATATTTAGTGTACTTCCAATCTTGAAGAAGAGAGCTGAGTTTTAAAAATATATGTATATGTATTAAACATTCTTCCATCTAAATTTGTATGACATCATTATTGAAAGCACTGCACCATGGCAAATGATCTATTACATCATGGTTTACAATGGTGTATTATATCAGTTGATGGATTATAGCATGTCATGTTTTGATACATAAAATTTTAAAGATAGAGATACAAATCACAAAAATAGTTCATGTTGAACAGTTAAAAGTTCTTTTTTTCCAATCTCCAAAATAATTTTAGACATTTTAGAGCACTCTGTATTTTGATATAGTTGAGTGTCAATGTATTAGCTCCATGAGTATATAATATTCACAAGGAAAGTTATTAAGATAGGCCATATGATTCAAATAGCTGATGATACCATATGTAAGATACAAAAGTTAAGATATTTTATAAATCTTCATGTGTATCTGTTTTTCTGTTTTTATTTTTCTGTACTGATCAACCATGCTTTTATGACTATCATCCTATTTTTCAAACGAAGCAATCTATTTTGCCTGCTATTCTACTTAGCTGTTATTATCAGCATAAAGTTGTTACCAAAGAATCAAAATAATTATTTGATGGGAAATGGAAAAAAAAAGATAAGTTTTGTAGAAAAATTATCTGTTACTTTTAATCTGAATAATGACATACAACTTACAGGTCTAAATAAAGTAATAAACCATAAATTGCCAGAATTAAAATCTGTTCTTATAACTTTATAATTTTTAAAATGCCTAATATTTAAAATTTAGATACATTTTACAGAAGAATATTGTATTGTCTGAACAGAGTATAATATATCTAACTTTTTTAAATTAAATGATAATAATGCAATATTATTTATTGTTTTTAAGTAAGAACGATTTGGGGGCATCAGAAAGAGCCAAGTTTGATTCCTGCCTCTGTGATTTGCTAGCTACGAGGGCTGAACAACCACTTCAAATTTTTAAACTAGTTTCCTTATCTGTAAAATGGGACTAATAATCATCTGCTTCTTAGGTATGTTGTATATGTGAGACCACATGTTAAATGTGCCTAACAGAATAATCCTGGCTTCTAAAATATCTTCAATAAATATTAATTATTATTATTACGATTCATTTTAAGCCTGTGTAATACCTCATATTCACTCTCTGCTCTTCAAAGAGTTTTCTTCTCTTATTTACTTTTACTTAAGTTCTGAGCCATTCAATGTATTGGTATTCTGAGTCTTTTTTTTTTTTTTTTTTTTTTTTTTCCAAAAAGCTAAAGTCCAAAAAGTCCTGTTTTAGGGAGTGGACATTGTCTCAGAACAATGTTTTCCTGCTTGTGTTTTGTTTGGAGGACCTAAACTATTTAATCTATCAACACAAAGTTTTTTTTTTATGCTTATATTTTTCAGGAACTCGTGTTGTTTGTAATAAAGCTGAGAAAGACAGAACACACAAAGAAAATTCCACTGTTAGTATCATAGGACAAATTTTTATGACTAATAGCTTATTTGAGGCACTATTGAATTTTTAAAAAATTGTAAATAAGTGAGAACCCAGAGTATCAAAGTGTTCCTCTTCCTACCTCTTTAGAATTTAAGGTAACGGTATATGTTTTTTTAAATGAGTGTGCTGGATATTTTCACTCACTCCTCCAGACTCTATTTCCATTCTTCTCTACCTTGCTGTGTACCCCACAGGGTATTAACAGGGTTCTTTGACCTCTGGCTTCCTGTTGGATTTAGTGTGTGAGGTTCAGCTGGAATGGGAGAGAAGGGAACCATTGAGGTTTCGGGTGTTTATGCCTCTAAAATCCCTCCGTGCAGCTTTGTCTGAGGCTGTCTACATCTGTCTGTCACAGGTTACAACTCCTGCCCGTTGGCCATGCCACACCAACCTCTCTTTGTGTCACCTGGTTCTAGTAACAGCCCTAACCCCTGTTCTTTCGGGCCTAACAGTGGGAGTGGTAAAGAAGCTTTGGTATTTATCTAGCCCCTAGTCACTGCAGGAACCCTGTGACTTCCCAGTATTCTCCGATGTTTGTAAATCTCTATACATTAGACTCTCTCCCTTGTACTCAGTTTGAGTTTGCTTTTTATTTCATGTTGAGACATAGACCCCGTATAATAGTTGTATTTTTATGTTACTGTTTAAATTCTAATTTCTGTTAGAACAAATAATGTTTTCTGCATTTTAATTTCCCTCCCTTTGTAATCATAGAGTTGTGGATTTGTAGGGGTAGAAATAATAGTTGGGTTGATTAACAGAGCTAGAATTGAGGCTTTTAGTTGGATAAGGTATAAAGATGTGTACCTGGCAAGGGCTGAGGAATTTCCTCATTTCTTACTCATACCATGTTGGAAATGAACAATGTTGCTAGCATAAGCAGGATGTAGAGAGGCATTTTGGCGGTCTCTAGTTTCTCTGTAAAGAGGGCACTAGATTCTTTCGGCCTCTGCTATTTCCCCCATGTACTGCAGCAGTTACAGAAGGAATGTGGGTAGGGAACTATGGTAGAGCTGTTAACATTTTTCTTTTCTTTATGTTTTATGGTATATATGCTGATGATTTGGTTGTTTTGTTGAGTTTAGCTCAACCACCTTCCTTGGGAGTCCCCTTAAATACCAAGGCATTAAAGTTTGATTAAAAGATGACCATTGGTGTTTTACTAAGGTATTTCAGAACTATCTATTCCTTGGGGAAGAAAAGAAGTTAATCTAACTATCCACAATATGGTAGAATAATTTTAATATATTTCATGACTATTTTTATAGGAGAAATAACTTTTAAAAACATACAATTAATCAAGAGAAAGTGGTTTTCAATTTGCTATTAGATTCATCTTTATTTAGTAGATGCTTTTGCTTAGATTTCACACACTATGTTTTTTCAAGAATATGAATATGTTGAAGGGATAGCCTATTGTAAAATAAAATCTCCACATAATCTCTAGTACAACTGTGTGACTCACTTATTAACAATCCACAGAATTGCATACTTGGATTAGTGAAGACCTGAAGGTAACAGGAATGTCTCATTGTAATCCTTAAACCTGTTTAATCCACAAACTGTATATATATATATATATATATATATATAGTTTCATCTAAATTTACCAAACTGACCTCACTCTATTCTTTGATTCTTAATACATATTTTAGCAGCTGCCTACAAGGGGGCCTACAGATGGGGAGCGAAGTGGGACTGGGCTCAAGTTATTTGAGCGCAACCTTGGATCTGATAGCCCAGAGAAGGGCTGGAGGAGTAAGGATGAGGCCAGGGTTTGAGACCGGGCTTTGTGTGAACCCTTAACCCCAACCTGCTCACCTTGGAGAAGTCCAGCAAGAAGCCTCACTATGTCAAACTGTGCAAGATCCAGGTAGCCCAAAACATCTTCAAGACAAATGCCATATCACAGAACTGTATCTTTCTCCTTGCTGACAACCTTGTCCTGGAACGTACAGGATGAAAATTTTACCCGCCAGGCTGTGACAGCCTTGACCAAGAACTCCAACCCCAGAGAAGAAGTGGATCTGTTTCAACCTGGTTTTTGGGGAGCCAGCTTGAGGTCCAGCACAACCCCAACATGCGCCCAGTAACATGTGATGGTCCCCTTTGCATCTGCCCTCCCAAACCTTCTTGGATGGACAAAATGTGACCAATTTTGAGGGGAATGATTTTGTTCCTCTCCCCGTTGGCCACAGGTATTAGGACAGTGTGATTTCAGAGTGATTTCCTACAGTGTCGGTTCCTCCCTCCAGGCTGGGAGGCAAAAACCACCATCACAGGAATTCTCAATAAATTTTTTTAAGCTGAAAAAAAACTACATGTTTTGGGAATCAAGGAAACGGGGGCTGGGAAAATATTTACTTCATCACAATCTTTTCCATAAAGATACTTAGCCCTAGATTTTTTAGCCACTGGAGTTTGAAGTCAGTAAACAGTTTAGGCCACATTTGGGTAATTTGATATAAGGTGATATAAAAGTCTTCTATAAATATCTGATTAAAGCCAAACATTTAAGTGAGTGGATCCCATGAGAAGAGAAGTCTTATAGTTACTGTACTTTTACAGAAGAACATTGTTATGTACATATGACTAGGCTACATATAGTTTTAGGAAAACAAAACAAAACAAACAAACAAAAAACTAAGAAGGAGAGCCAGTGAATGTGAATTGTACTGGCCATGTACTTAGGAAATTGTACAGATTCCTAACTGCCTGGAGAGAATTAATTAATTTTGTTTTTCTTAAAGATGGGAATAGGACTGAAAACTCCCATATCCTGTTAAGTGACCTATAAAAGCCATTTTACTCATTATTATGGGCTTTTTTGGTCTCAAACTCATTTGAATCTAGCTCTGTATATATTAAAAATGTTTTGATTATCAATTGTTGAATTGCATTTGCCAATTAACAATATCTTCAAGGATAGAAGTTTCATTTTTTTCAGATAGTACTTTATCTGTAATACTTTGGTTTTAGGTAGGAAATAAAGACATATGCCATAAATTGTGAAGGAAAGGCACACATGAGTAATTATGATTGGCCAACTCTTAATATAACCTACATATTTGAGTGAGATGTTCAAATGATATATAGAAAGAGTACTGCAGGGGATACTAAATAGAAGTTGATAGTATAGTAGTATTTTATACAGTAAACATGAAAAAATCCCTTCTAAAATTAAAACAAGTTTTATATAGAGAAAAAGATATGTAAAACATTTAAATATTTTTGTTTTATGAAGATTCACAAAGAGGTTTAATATCCAAAAGATTCTTTTTTTTTTCTTTGCATGCAGATGTAACATTAGTTGTTAAATGTCTTAAGACCTGTAACATGATTATCTTCCCTTATGGGAAGTCTCTGTAGCAAGTTTTTACTACTACATTGGCTCAAAATATTCTAATTCATACACTACTAAGATTTCTGAAAAATCCTTGTTCATCCTTGTGTAAGTGAAAGCATAAAATATCCTTTATGTCAGGGACTTTCTCCCAGAAGTGTTGATGTACCCATGAAACTGATCTGATGCCTTTTAACTTTATTTTTAGATGCTAGTACAGAATCCCCTGATTATACTATCAGTAGTACAGTGTTGCTGAAGAATAGCTCTGGGCAAAAATATGAGGTATGAAGTTTATGTCTTTCCCAGTAGATTTATCTGTGCCATCCTGATAAACTGTCCATGCCTATCAAAATTACCAAAATAAATCGGCTTGATAGTCTCCAAAGAATCTCACAGATACTCTTGTACTCCCCCGAATACTTACTAAGCATCTACTATGCATCAGATACTTTTTGGGGGTGCTCACTAATGCCACAGTGAGCAAAGATGACCAATCCCCCATCCTCAGAGCCCTTACAGTCTAATAAGGAGAAGGAAGAGACACGTTTAAAAAGCAATATTAAAAATGTTATTAGGACCGGGGAGAAGTTTCAGCTTTTAACAGGATGGCCTGGGAAGGACGGGTTGACAAGGTGACACTGGAGCAATGACCCGAAGAAGGAGAGTAAGCCATCCTTCTTCAGAAGAGTGGGTAAGCGCACTCATCTAAGGTATGCCTGCATGTTTGGGACAGGTGACCAGAGGGGCTGTAGCAAGGAGAGTGGGAGCACCAGTAGAAGCAGTAGAAGTAACCAGAGGGTAGATGCTGTCAGCCCTGGAAAGCTTGTGTAAAAACCATGGCTGTTTGTCCAGAGAGAGTTAGGAAGTAGAAGAGTGATGAAATCTGAATTATATTATGTAAGGGTCATAAAAGTTTGTAGGCTGCAAGTCGACCAGGCTGGTGATGGTAGAGGTGATGGGAAATGGTTGGAAGTGAGATGATACAGAAGTTTCTTCTGTGGGTTGTGGAGTTCCCAAAGGACAGGTTATAGGAAGGAGTAAAGTGGTATATTTTCAAAGTGGCAGAAACTCATACATGTATGAAAACCTGGAAAACTTCTGTGATTAGAAATTTCCTTTTCATTTGGATATATAATAATCCTGTTTATATGGTATTGCTACATGATATATCGGTGGTCCTAATAAACATCATCTGACAGATTTTAAAAGAAAATTAGAAAGAATGTTTATGTAAATTGAGGAAGCTGAAGAATTGGCTAAGGTATTTCATAGACTAATAGTTTGGGATTTTATTCTTAAGTGGTTGGTCGAATGTTTCATTGGCATTCTATCCTTAGGAATAATATATGTTGCTCATGGGGTGCCTGGGTGGTTCAGTGGGTTAAGGAATAATCTATGTTGTTCACAAATTCCAAGGGAGGAGACATGTATAGACGTTGTCCCTGATTTCTGGATGGCCAGTGGCCACTAGGTCAAAATTTGGATGAACTGGTAACATTCAATGATCAGAAGAATTATCTGGAGAGTTCTAGGGAGAGAAGGAGGAAGAGAACAAAGAGGGACTAATATTTATTGAATGTTTGCTATATTCTAGAAATCATGCTGCCAGTTTTTACGTTATCTCATTTGAACTCAAAGCATTCCAAAAAGCAGAATAAAGAGGAAGGTAATTAGGAAAAAGCATGAAAGGTAGAGCAGCAAGGAGACATGAAAAGCAAATAGTTACATGTGCCCAAGAAACAGGTTGAGGGGTAGGGAATAAGAAGAGAGAATTAATACTTTTGTATTGCGACTTTATCGTATCTGCCTATTAGACTGTTTTGGTAACAGTGTGGTTGTACATGTCAGAGAGAAAGAACTGGTTAGGAGAATGTGGAATAAACAAATTCTAAGAATGACTATGATCTGGAGTATGGCCGTGACTGTGAAATGGTGAGGATAAATTAGATTCAAGAAATATTTCAAACTTAAAGCCAAAGAACTTGGTAATTATGTGGTAGGATTATACATGAGGTTTAAAAGAAGAAAGATTTATTATCAAGAATGATTTCACATCTTCAGGATTGGTGACCAGGAAAAGGATATTTACATTAGTAATAATAATAATAATACTATTATTAATAATAATAATAAAATAAAAAAGGAGGGAGAGAATGAAAAAGAAAGAGGTGTAGGGATTGTTTCCCATAAATGATTCTGTACATTTGGACATGTTGGTTTTAGAGTTCTGTTTGTTCATACAAAAGGACCAGTAGCTGGACCACAGAGTTCAAATTTGGGATTGATCCATACAGAAAATATAGTCACAGGTGAGATCATAGGAGCCAATGAAAATAGGTAGAGTTAGAACAAGGTAAAAGACCACAGTCAGCCCTGACAGAAGGAAGAGAAGTTTGGGAAAGAAACTCTGGAGGAGCAATGAAGAGTTTGGGGGAAAGACGAGAGCAACCTGGAAGCCCAGGGAAAGAAAGTTTGAGGAGTAAAGGAGGAGTCAAACAACAAAAATGAAAGACAGTAGTCAGAGAAGGTAAGAACTTGCCTCGAATATTTAGCAGCAAGATATCCTCATGAGCTTGATAAGAAAAGTATCAGGTCAGTGGTGGGGGCAAAAGTGTAATTGCAGTAGTCTAAGGAATGCATTAGGAACAGTTGAAGAAATAGGGAAAAGTAAAGCACTGTATTACTTCTGGTAGGTATAACAGTGATCCCTAAAAGTGACCACATCCTAATCTCTAGCACCTGTGAATGTTGCTTGCATTGCAGACCTAAGTTAAGACTCTTATTTTATTTTTTATTTTATTTATTTATTTTTTTTAATTTTTTTTTCAACGTTTATTTATTTTTGGGACAGAGAGAGACAGAGCATGAACGGGGGAGGGGCAGAGAGAGAGGGAGACACAGAATCGGAAACAGGCTCCAGGTTCTGAGCCATCAGCCCAGAGCCCGACCGGGGCTCGAACTCACGGACCGCGAGATCGTGACCTGGCTGAAGTCGGACGCTTAACCGACTGCGCCACCCAGGCGCCCCAAGACTCTTATTTTAAAGGGGTAGGAGAAATGGATCCAGGAGGTCAAAAGGAACAGAGTCTTGAGTAAGGAAGATTATCCTGCATTGTCTGGGTGTGTTCAGGATAATAACTGGGTCTTTATGAGAGAGAGTCAGAGAAGGAGATGTGATTGATGTTGGGAGCGGAAGGCAGGGGTGTGACTTGCTGGCTTTGTTGAGGGAAAGGGACGACAACTTAAGGAATGTGGGAAAGTTCTAGAAAAATGAATCCTGAGAGCCTCTGAAGATAGACCTGAATTTTGGACTTGCAACCTGTAGAACTTTTTTTTTTTCATGTTTATTTATATTGGAGAGCGAGCGCACGTACATGGGGGAGGGGCAGAGAGAAGGAGACAGAATCCAAAACAGGCTCCTGGCCCTAGGCTTGAGCTGTCATCACAGAACCCGATGTAGGGCTCAAACTCACAAATCACAAGATCATGACCTGAACTGAAGTCGGACGCTTAACTCACTGAGCCACCCAGCGCCCCTAGAACTTTAAAATAATAAGTGTGTGTTGTGTTTAGTCACTAGGATATATAGGAAATAATATGTTACTCTTGGCTGTAGGAGAGGACAGAAAAGAAGACAGACAAGAGCACAGAGCACAGAATATAAATGTGTGTGTGTATGTGTGTGTGTATTCAAAATCATCAGGGATTCTTGAGACTACTCTTATGAAAATTCTGTAATATGGTAGGATGTTAGATATATCAATAATTTATTGGGCTGTCTTAACTATGTGTGATTGTATAAATAATAATCACTCTGTATGATGATTTTATTCATTTTCTCTAGTACAGGTTTGCCAAGGACTGAAGAAGCAGAGTTAACACCTGTACTTTTGGGTATTTTGATATTTGTGTACTTGTCACATTTTTATACTCTTCTACAGTCAATTTATTTTATGTATGCAAATTCCCTTCCCATGTTAATTTTAATTTTATGCATTTTAAAGAAATCTCTGTTCTGAGTGTTCCTTGTAATAATAAGGTGTTCTGTGTTTTTATTGTTGTTGTTTTTTTACTGGTGGACAATAAGTTCCTGTAATTTAATGAGGAATCGTGGCACTGTTCAGATGTTCAAAATGAAATGAAAATTCTTTGATTTTTAATTAATTCTTTAATTCTTTGATTTGTTATTGGTCTTCATAATTATCCTAATTCCACAGCCTAAGTATCAGAACAATAACATGTATATTTCTCAATGTCTGCCAAATGACATAATAACCTGAGAACTGGCCTAGTTTAAAGAAAAGTTCAAGTGTTTGTAATCAAAACAATCAATAAAAGTTGATTAGATATTAATAATGGAACAGAATTCTCACTGTTCTCATGCCAACTCATTCAGACTTTTCTTATTATAGATTATAAACCATAATTATAATTTATAAATATTTTCAATCAAATAATATTTGCCTTTAATAATGATATACAAATCATTCTATGCTAACCTAATACATGCTTTATTCCTTACACTATTGACGCTGAAGGTTGGTAGCTCATACATCCGCTCCATCTTCACATAAACACAAGTCAAAGTTACTTGCGATGATTATAATACAGGTGTTAAGGGACTGGGCTGACCAGGTTTTCTGCATGTACCTGCTGTGTTTATAGTTGCTCAAATTGAGTTGAGGGATATTCAAAGCAATTTTCTTTAACACTCCCATGAAATTGTGTCTCAAAGTCCAACAGGACTTGTTTTTCTCCAAACAACACTTTGTTTTGTGCGATACTTTCCTCCATGACTTCTTTCTTCTGTGCAGCTGCCTGTGCTGATCCCTTCATCTCAGCTTCTCTCTCCTTCCGCCTGTATTTATCTCAAAGTACGACTTCAAATTGACTGGATTTTTTTCTTCTTTTTGTTTGATTTTAAGGAAGAAAAGTCATGTCCACTTCCTTTTGGGCTTACGGTTACAGCTCTTGGTGAGCTGATCACCCCTCCCTGTTTCAGACTGGAGGAGGCTTATAAATGGGAGGAATCTTTCATCTTCTAACCATTTCCTCTGTGCTCAGTGTGGGCTTTAAGTGGAGCAGACCATCTATAACGACTGACTGAAGAACAGGGTTTTACTCTCCTCTCTTAGTACCTTGCTTTATTTTCAAAAAATGCATTGTTATCTGTCTTCCAATAATTATTCTTAGGGTTTTCTCTCTTGATTAATAATGATCTTTATGTCTTCTTCAGAGTAACATTGCTTTAAAAAGAAATTCTTCATAAGAAATGGGTAAAAGAAGGTAAACATCTTTCAAATCCTAGCTACTCATCTTTAAAATACCCAGATGTGCTTCCTAGTGTGCCAATTTATGATCATAACTTACTAGTTACTTTATATCAAGTTTCATATTTCAGGGGAATTACATGGTTTTATCAGAATTTATCTAATTTACTTTTAAAGTCATGTTAATGCTATAAAAATAATTTTTGAAAGTTTGTCCTACATCACTGTTTCTCAAAGTGTAGTCCTCTGACTAGCAGTATTAACAGCACCTGGAAAGAAATGCAAATTTTTCAGGCCCCATCCCATATTCACTGAATCAGAAACCCTGGGGATGCAGGCCATGGTGTTTTAACAAGCCCTCCAGATGATTCTGATAAACATTATAGTTTGACAACCACTATGTTAGGTGTTTGTAATATTCACCAAAATAATCAGTGCAAATGTTTTTAACTGGATTCAAAATAAAAATGTCATTTAAAAAATGGAAAATGTAATGTTAAAGGTGTTGTTAGGTGCTGAATTGGGTCCTCAAAATCCATAAGTTGATAACTCGTAAGTACCTTATAACGTGACTATATTTGGAGAGAAGTCCTGTAAAGAGGCAACTAAGGTTAAAAGAGATCACATGGGTTGGCTTTAAGTCAACACAACCAGTATCCTTATAAGATGAAATGATTGGGAAACAGACATGTGCGTCCCTATAAAAGAAAGACCTGTGAGGCTACGGCGAGTGGGTGGTCTTCTGTGAGACCTAGCAAGCTATCTTACAAGTAACCGGGCACGCAGAGTCTGATTTTGTTCTTCAGGACTTTAAAATGGTGAGTAAATAAATTTCTGTTGTTTAAGTTACCCAGTCCATGGTACTGGTTATGGCAGCATTAGCAAATCAATGTAGGTGTATATTTAAGTCTTTGAACTTTTGGAATTAGATTTAAATCTATTCAAGGAGTCCCTTCGCTATTATGAACTGCTATGTCTATGAAAGCTCAAAAATGTAATATTTTAGAAGGAATGATACAAAACCTTATTTTAATTGTTTAGGTATATCCTAGGCTGTGTAAGCCACAAGATTCAAAATGAAGTTGAGAGCAGAGTCGGTAGCTTTTGGCTTCTTAATGTAGTTATCTTTTACATTGTTTATTTTGTGTAATTTTGAAGTAAAAGCTTATTTGCGTACCACATCATCCTTTCAGTTTAAGGTCTTTGTTTTTGTTTTTCCCAGTTGCAATGATAGCATTTGCTATTTTGTTTAAAAAAAAAATACCTTATTGGAAAATAGTGTTTTTGTCAATTCGTGCAAAGTATGTTAAAATAAAGTGTTTGCCTATGTTTTTTGTTTTTGTTTTGACTGGTGTAAAAAAAATACTTAGGGCACACACTATTAATAGATTTAATACCATTATAGATTTAAGTGATGTCTGTGTATTGAGTGAATTAGGCCTTAGGTGGATAGAGTTAATGCTCTCTATATGGCTGCTTGTTATGAGCCTTCCTCTGACATATATCTCATAATGGTTCCTGTTGATTGATCTAATTACATACACATGGTTTTATTGGAGCTTTGTGAATCTGGAGATATCCATGTTTGCTTAATGTTCTACAAGCACAATTCAATACCCTTTAGGCTTACCAGGATTGTTTCCATAATCCTTAATTGAGAAAAGTAAGCTTTGAGAATTTTGAAATACCCTGCCTAAATCAAGCTACTGGGCCAGCAAATTTTCCCGTTAGACTTTTTTTTTTTTTTAAGACAAGAACCTTTTTTAATGCACATATCCTATTTTTGTGTGAGTGTCATTCTGTAATTAAATGTAATATATTTAATTTTTGTGAATGTGCAAACAAATGTTCTTGTTTTATGCTTCTTGACTTTCACATCTGGAGAACAAATATTTTGGAAAACATATATGCAAAATAAATTACATCAAGTAACCAGTGAATAGTAGAGTAGTAGTCCTATTTCAATGTAAGCCCAGTAATCCTTAAATTGAGCATTTTATGTATGGAGATAAATACAGCAGGATTTTGTTAATTTAATATTATAATCAATTTAAAATAATTGTAATAAACTTTATTTCATTGACTGCTTTTGAATAGTTGATAGGAATCTGTGAATCTTAGATTTTTCAGTTGTTTTCCATAATGTATCAATATCATTCTGATGTGTGAAATGTGGAATTGTTCTGTGATCTTTTCTCTGTGCGGCTTTAACTATTTTTAATCATTCTTTTATATTACTCGAATAGTTAGGACAAACAGGATTGCTCTGTTTTCCACCCACTCCAGTGTTTGGGGGTTTTGAATAACATTTTTTAAAGAAAACATTAGCCCCCTGAAAGCCCAAGACAAACTCAAAGTTTTGGGAAATTTACTTCCACAGATCTAATAAATTTTTCTTGACTGAATGATTTCCCCCTAATCAGATGAATACGTGTTGAGCTCCAGTAAAAGACTCAAGGGATGGCTGTGTTAGGGCTGAATGGTGGCAGGGGTTGGGGTGAGGGATTGCTAAAAAAGTGGAAAAACAACAAATGAATGATTTTTTTTTAAAAAATGGAAATAATCATATTCTTAAGCAGCCTGAGGAGTTCTCTTTCCTAGTAGTTAATACCCTTGATGGGAGAAAAGTTGTCTGGAAAACTTCAGGAACCTGAAATAACACAATGAGCTCTTGAAGGTAACTGGGTTCATCTGAAGGTTAAGATCAATGGATGTTGATACTTGTGGTATAACTTTAAGGAGTTAGCCTTTCAAAAGGAAAGACAGTTTGATCAATGAGAAGTTAAAAGAGCTTTATAATGTTAGAAAGGGTGAAAAATGAAACCTGACCTGGAATATGTAAGTTGGACTCCAGTGTCAAAATGCATACGTGTTCACTTCAGAACATGTTTTGTCTTGAAACCTTAAGGTTGATTCATACTTGACTGCATACAATGCCTGAAGCTATTTATTAAGCCTGTATTATTAGGTACTACATTACACACTTAATCCTCTTAGTTTTCACTGTCATGTGTTTCTATCTTTTATCTTCATTTTACAGATGTGAAAACTGAGGCATAAAAAGATTGACTAATTTTCTCATAGCAGAGGAGTAGAGGCAGGAGTCAATCCTAGACACTTTGATTGAATTTTTATCTCTGAGCAGTATTGCCTAGTTGTGAAATAGTTGAAGGTTGGAACATTAAGAAACTGGGACACCTTTTCTTAACAAACACTACACCAAACTAAACCAAAAAACATTACGTAAGAAATTGGTAGTCTCTGGAACCACATGGAAAACAAAAAAAGATGCCTTACTACTTGGATCTTGATACTCTGCTTTACATGCTAGTTCCTTTTTAACTATTTTGAGTGTAATAATAGGTAGTTGAAATTTAAGAAGTAATTAGAAAAAATACGGACAGTCTGTATAATCTAGGCTGAAGTACATGTTTTTCCTTTTTCCCCCATTCAGAACCTTTTTATTTGGATAATACTCTTAAAATTCTTGGCTTTGAGTTTAGTCTACATCTTCCTGCCCCACGTTATCACAAAGCCCAAGAATCAGTTTTTAAATGTTAGTGATATTCAATTGAAAATTTAGGTAGTAATGGAGTTTTTGCCTAAATGTAATATTCTACCTCAAGATGCAGGGGAACACTTGAAATAGCACATATGTGGCTCTGCTTTAAGTCTGGATTAACAGTAGTTTTCTTGAAAACACTGGTTAAGTTAACAACATGAAAATGTAGTATGCAGTTGTAGTTAGTGAGTTTGCTTTCTTATGTGCATAATATGAGCTTGTAATGGAAGTAATGTCATATAGTATTTAACTCTGACATTTAGTGTTTGCCCTAGTAGATGGTCTTCCTTTTACTTAAGTGCCATTACTTTTATGTAGTCCATTTTCATTGCATTTAGTCCCATTTTAGTAATAATGCTTGCATGATTTACCAGGCAAATGCAATCTTTGCCCTGAATGGCACAGTGCAAGAAAAAATGGAAGCTGTTAAGAGGCTGAATGGCAAAAAAGTATTATTGACCTATGCTGGCAGCCATGTGTTTCAATTATTTTCAAGAATCCATTTGTCAAATAAGTGAAGCGATGTGGGACGTCAAGTTCAAGCTGGGGTTAGTGCCTTTCTACATCTGATATGATGTATCTTCTGTAGCCATTTAATTGAATTACCCAATTTATTTTTCAAGCAACAATGCTCTACCAAGAGCCATGACATTAAACAATTAAATATGAGTTTAAAAGTCTGCATTTTGTGTAGTTCATCATTCCTCTGCAGCAGAAAGTGAGCTCAAGGGCCTGAGGATTTCTGATTTTTTTGGTATAGTGTAAAAGCTTAGCTTCTAGGGAACATGTTAACAGTCCCATGTGGAAACATGTTAAAAATACTTCACAACTATTTTTATCAGAGTGGTGATATACATAGGTGGAGTTTAACTGCAATTATTCATTTCCTTGAGAAAGGACCTTCTATGTGGATAAGCCAACAAGGTTGTGATCACTCTACCTAATTAATGTTCAATGAGTTTGGTTAAGAATTCTTTTCTGTTTGAAGTAAATCCCTTTTCTAGATACAGAAGAGAATCCTAGGGAAAAAAAATTCCAAAAAAATTATGAAGGAGAAAATGAAGGTAAAGAATACTTAATTTTTCAAATCACTGAAAAATATTCCAGGCCATTATGATTTATAAAGTTGTTGAAAGTTTTAATGGAAAACCATTTGAGTGATTATAACTGTTGTGTCGGTGGGTGATGGGTGGAGGAAGAGAGACAAGGGGAAAAAATTGAAAGCAACTGCATACTAGCTTTGTTTAAGACGACTATGGGGGGGGGGGATTTTAATTTTAATTTTTTACTGAGGTACTCTATGGCAAGTGTTAAGAACACTTTATTTTAGGTTTTCTTTTGTTAGACGTACAGATTGGTTTTTGATCTGAGGAGAATAATTACTGAAATGCAGAGAACAGAAGCGACTTATTTTTTTTTTCAATTAACATTCAACAATTAAATTTTAATATGGTCAGGGAATTGTTCAGATCCTTTTGTATAGGGATACTGCACCTTTAATTATCTGCCCTCTGGTGCCAAACCTTTTCTTTGAGTGCTTCCATAAAAGCTTATTGCAGCTAGTTATTGAGCAAATTAGTACTTGAGTTTTGGTGAAAAATGTCTTTATTAGTCCTAAAACCGGAGTCACTGTGCATTCCCAGAAGGCGTGATTTTGTTTGATGAATAAATCTAGTAATTATCCTGCTGTTAGGGCTGTACCGCAAATGTCATAAGCAGATAAACAGAGGGAGTAAGCCTTCCGTAAATTCTCTAATTATCTATGTTGGACTACTTATCGCCTGCAGATGATTTATGAGCATATTGATATATCCTTAAGTATGTTCATTTGAGTTCACAGATGCAAATAATTAAGGCACTAGTCATTTACAAAGGAGGCTTCAGGTCAGGGTCATTTCATTATAAAATTTCAGCCTGGCTTGTACAATAAAACAAGATACAGATAGATACATTCAACTTGACCAGGATATTTCCTAAGAGATACTTAATTTTATTTTTCTTTCTGTAGATTTTATTACTCTGACCCATTATTTTCATAAAATGAGATTTTTGCAACCTTCTATGTCAACTATTTTTTATTAAGAAATATTGTCCTACTTTTAGTATATATAAATTGCTTGGCAAAGTAACTAGGAAATAACAGATTTTTTGTTTCTGTTAAGAAATTTTTAAAATGTGTTCTTCAAATACAGGTGTCTCACCTTTCTCTGACTATTTGATAAAAAGTAACTAGCTTTTTCTTTTCCAAGTATAGAATATTTTATAAAGAATGTTCCATTCTTACACATAATTAAATAGACTAAGAAATCAAATTTAAAATTGCCTCCAAAAATGGTATTCTATTAATAAGCAAAGCCAATATACCTGTATATGATAAGAAAAAGAAGTTGAATGTGAGTATTAAAGTATTTGATAATTATTCAACACATTGACATGCAGTCTAAGATGAATGATCCTAAGATTTATATCTGGGTGGTACTTGAGGTGTGATATTTGGAAGTATATACAACAGTTAAAAGAGAATATAGACAGTGTAGTGTTTGTTTTAATGTACAAAAAAAGGTGAACCAAAGCCAAATTGTTGTTCTGGATATTTTAGAAGAGCTCCATAGAATGCCATGGATGTAATCGTGTACTTGATTGGCTTATGTAAGGAACAAAGATGTTTGTGGCCAAATCCTTAAGGTGAGGGTTAGCATGTAGTTCTTGAAGGCTATGGACAGCGTTCAGAAGGCATCTATTTCAGTTTTGCGCTAATGTATTTTGCATCTGATAAGAGTAAATTGAAAACTTACAGGTACTTAAAAAAAAAATGTGACTCCCTTAGTCTATAAAAGGGCTAGTGGCTTAAATCTCTAGGATCCATCCATTCTACACAGAACCTTTTATAAAATTGATGGGACTTTTGATACTGGAAGTAAATTCTGAACAGAACTGTTACTGGATGAAAATCTAGATTATTATCTTAGTATTTGTTTTAAAAACTAGCAAAGAATATTTCTGCTTAATAGAACAAGATCGTTTTTCCCAAATGGAATACACTAATTTCTTAGGTGCCCTTCCTTGATGACTTTTTTTCCTCTTCAAACCACAAGCACAGGTACTTAGACATCCTAGTCTACCCCTCGACACTGTTGTTGTGTAATTGATCACGTTTGCTTGCTTGGAATTCAATGCATCAGACTGGTGTTTTCTTCGATGATGGACTAAATGGCTAAGTATTTGGAAGCCGAGTAAAAAGAAAAATCCAGTAAACTTTTATTTTAGCTTGTCTGTACAGATCCACTGAATTCCAATTCACTTTGAAAAATTATCCTACACAGAACTGCAGAAGTGCATGTTACCCTACAAATAGTTTGACTAGTAAGATCTAAAAACAAAATGTTGGAGTCTTCCCCCGCCCCACATACACATCCCCCCAAAAACCCTCTTTTTACATCTCTAGCAATTCTTCACAAACATTGACTTCTTAATAAGTATCACATCTTTTAAAATTCCTTCACGGAAAATTGTTCTCGCAGATTTTCCCTAAATGAGGTGAAATACTATTGACAATAGTTGAATATTATCAGGAAAACCTAAAATAAAAATTTGTGGAAGTAGAAAACGAATGGTAAGTTAAATCCTCAAAGTTAGTGTTTTATAAAATAAAGTTATACTCCAAATGTTATTTCAGTATATAAAAATTAAACACCTAGAAAAAGTAAGTGTTCTGATTCCATTCCATTTCCCCTGATAGCATTGTGTCTAATACACTCCTACTGCTGAGTTTAAGATGCTTTCTACTCAAATTGCTCATTCTCATCACACGGTTCTCTAAAAGAGGAACTCTAGAAATGAGGGGTTTCTTCATTCTTACATGGCTACTTTGTTTGATATCCTTCTAGTCGAGCTCTCACATAGGTTACCGTAAGGAGACTTTCTAGGGCATAGCTGTTAGGACGTGGCTGATAAATTCCAGTAAAGAAATAAAATGAATCTGATATTATACAACTATTAAAGAATATTTTGGGGTTTATGTTGAAAAACAAAGTGCTGGGGCGCCTGGGTGGCGCAGTCGGTTAAGCGTCCGACTTCAGCCAGGTCACGATCTCGCGGTCCGGGAGTTCGAGCCCCGCGTCGGGCTCTGGGCTGATGGCTCAGAGCCTGGAGCCTGTTTCCGATTCTGTGTCTCCCTCTCTCTCTGCCCCTCCCCCATTCATGCTCTGTCTCTCTCTGTCCCAAAAATAAAT
Organism: Leopardus geoffroyi; assembly: GCF_018350155.1. Classification (NCBI taxonomy): domain Eukaryota; kingdom Metazoa; phylum Chordata; class Mammalia; order Carnivora; family Felidae; genus Leopardus; species Leopardus geoffroyi. The sequence goes on from NC_059326.1 coordinate 154,153,272, forward strand.
AAACGTTGAAAAAAAAAAAAAAAGAAAAACAAAGTGCTGACTAAATAACATAGATTACATATAACAGATGTGTATCTATGGATATATATTCTAAAAATTTGTTGATTCATGATAATAGTTCCTGAACAAACTTTATGCTTTTTGAGAAGATGAGGAAAAAAAAAGTATTGTACAATTGCAGTGTGCCTAAAATTGTGCTGAAATTGTGATGTCTCCGATCACTGGAATTGACTCAGACATCGTACACACTAAAAATTATATCATGAGAAACTTTACTCTGAAGATGAGCTGTGCAGGACAATAATTCCACTGTTTGGATTGCAGCCACCACACTGCTGGATAGCTGGAAGGCAGAAAAGGGTCCTGCAGATGTCACAGAGATCTAAGGCAATTCTTTTTGGCTTTCTGAAGTTGACTTTGTGGTATTGGGGTCAGAATGTTTTCATCTCTTGACAAATCCTTCAGAGAAATAATTTAGTCATCACTCTTAGTTTAAGAAGTCTCCCCCAAACTGCTGAATTTTCAGTCTTCTATGGTGCCTATCTTTAAATAGAAAAGACAAAAAAAAATCACTGAAAACGCTTGTAATTATAAAGTGGCTTATAAAATGATTATTTCATTTACTTTGTCTCTCTCTTTCTCAAAATACTTCAACACCCTTTCATTTAATGTTTTCTGTCTGAAACTGAGATGCACAGCGAAAAAGGTAAATAACAGTCTTTCTGGGCAGTCACTGTCATCAGCTTATTTTTATGGGTAGTAAATTTACTTTCAAATCAAGCACAGTGAAGAATAAAATGTGGTGCTAGAATTTAAATAGCAATATATCACTTGATGAGTGTTCCTATATAAAATAGAATCCAATCCTACTGGACCTGTGATAGGACTATTAACTGACCTACAAGGATAAAAGCACAAAGGTATATCTCTAATTCCCTTGCTCCCTGCCCAAGTGAACATTTTTCAAAAGCGCTAACTAGTTAGAATCATTGATTTTCCTCTTTGCTATTCTAGGATTCTCACCAGGATTTGAGCTTACTCCTCTTAGCATGACTTCATTAAATCCCACAGTTTATCACAGACGAAACCTTCCTAGTAAGGTAGAAAATGGAAGTTCAGGAATACCATAGATGATAATTTGCAGATAGTATGATAATTTGCAGATTGTATAATAATCTTGTTACATCTTACAAAAAAACACAAGCAAAACCCCCTTGAAGCTCATAATAACATCATAACCCTGATAGCTGTGATTCTTTTTATACACCCTGATTAGCTATACTGTTAACTTCCTATCACTTTTTGTAATCACAACGTGATTACCTTGATACACAAAATTTTTTACTGGTTTGCAAAGTTGAACCTTAGAACTATTTGATTACACATTCTTGAAATTTTATGCAGTTCTTAAAAAAATGATTTCATTTGTTTTTACCTTTCCCTCTAGAAGTAAACATGTACAAGAAAGTTTGTGAACTACAATGCCAATCATTTCCATTCTTCTTAGACTATGGGTCTTTGTTTACTGAATAATGGGGGGAAATCACCTCTACTTTTTAGAACTGCCAGTTTCTTGGTTGCTTATCATTCCTATTGTCCTTAGAATTTTTTGCTCAGTTGTCTTTTTCTGGCTCCATCTTTTCCATCAGCTCTACAAATAGACAATTTATAGTTTTTGCGTGTTTTTATTTGAATTTTTTGTATGTATGTGCTTCTTTTCTCATCCCTTTTGGATCTTATCCAGTGGCAATACATCATCTACTGTCCATTTACTAGTATGACAGATTCTATTTCTCTTGTATCAGCTTTTCTCCTGAACATGTTACCTTCATTTCCACCAGAACAGGTGCACCCCCTGCATTTGAAAAGTAACATTTATATTGTCTGCCAAAACTCAATCCTCAAACTGTTGCTTCTTTTCAAGGTACAAACATTGGGATTCTTAGCTAATTTGGTTCCTTCACTCCCTACTTTGAATCACCTGCCAAAGTGTATTGCTGTGACAGATGTATCCCCAATATCTGATGGTTGAGTCATTGACTGTTGACACCCTAAACCTTGTAAAAGCATTCTGTATAGCAAACCTACTAAATTAACTGGAATGGAAAACCTTTCATTTTAGTTAAGGACACACGCTTGTTAATGAGTTAACACTGCATGTAGAGGTGACAAAAGTACTTTGGAAGTATACATGGGCAAATTAGGTAAATTCCCTTAAGTTTGTTAATCTGGGCTATTGGAATAGCCTCTTTGCATTTTCTCCTGGATGCAAAATCTTCTCTAAACTATTTCCCTTCTTTGATTGGAACTAGAATATTTCCCAGAGACGGCATCTTTTCTTGGGTTCCTCTTGCATAAGCAGGGACACATACATAATCTGGATCACTGAAAAGATTTCAGGTGTCCATGGAACACTAGAAGGCTAAGTAACTGGATAGAAGTGTAGGTAAGTACATTTCTGGAAGAGGGTCATTAGGTATGAACCCACAAAAACAATTAAAGTACTACCAACCAACAATATAAAAGAGAAGCTTCTTAGGACCTATATATACAATTGTAAACTGGCCATATTGTTCTTCTCAGCTCTTCTGCCTCCATCTTCCCATTAAATGAATCCTCGTCCCGGGCACAGGATGTTTCCCAAATATTCTGCACTTTGTAAAAATGGTTTATTTTGGGGGAGACAGAGCATGTGTGTGCATATGTGCATGCCCACAATCGGGGGAGGGGCAGAGAGACAGAGAAAGTGGGAGAGTGAGAATTCCAAGCAGGTCCATGCTGTCCTTGCAGAGCCCCACGTGCAGTTGGATCTCATGAACTGAACCATGAGATCATTACCTGAGCCAAAATCAAGAGTCGGATGCTTAACTGGCTGAGCGTCCCAGATGTCCCCCAAATACTCTGCATTTTTTAAATGTCTTTGTGCCTTTGTAGATACTGTTACATAACATGTCTGTGTGTAAAGATTCTTTAGACCATTCCTATGAGAAACTCCAGGAGTGTTTGCCACTAGATTTTTTTCCTGTTGGATAGTTTATTTTTTTTGTCTAGGTTTGCAAGGTTTGCAGGAATAAGGAATTGATATCCTGGGGTAAAGCTATGGAACTGATGAGGACAACAAAAGTGCCTGGACTTTGACGTGGAAGAATCATTTGGATCCAGTGACAGTCTAAAGATGATACCAATCTGGAAATCAGCTGTACTGTTCATAATATTAAGAAAGGAGAAAGTATGTTTGGAGGAAGCAGGGACCAGAATAATGAAATCTTTATTGGACCCTGTAAGAATCTCAAAATATCAGATTAAAAATTAACAATTTTGAATCATGTTTTAAAGTTAATAGAAGGTAACTTGTCGATAACAAGCATATCAATAAATACGGACTAAAAGGGAAATGTGACAGATAATGCACATGAATATACATTGAGCCTTTACTATATGCTAGGAATGGTACCAAGCATCATCTCCTTTAATTACATAACAACCTGAAAAGATAGTTATTGTTACTAACTCAATATCACAAGTAAGGAAGCTGAGGCTTTGAGAATTTAAAAACCTTTCCCCAAATCCATACAGCTAGAAAGAGGCGACTTTTATTCCAACTTCCATATTTTCAATCAGTACTATTAGATTGTGTTTGTTTAAGACTATTAGATTAACATTTTTCACAACTTTATTTCTTCTTACGATTTTACCAATGTATTTTACATAGGCTTCCATCTTGATTTGTTATTAAAGACTCAACAGCCCTTCAGAAAAACAGTATGGAAGTGTATCTGTTCTCTTGAAGTGTTGAGAATTTATTCTTGTATTGCTGAGAGTTTGTTCTCCACTTCCCTTTGATTAGTCTTCTTAAAAATACAATCAGAACTGTATTATTGATCTTAACTAATACCTAAGTTATTTGTAAAGTCATTTTAGTATTCTCTGCAATTGTTTCATTTTTAGCTTAATATTTACAACTCTAATTTTGTTAGTGGAATTTTAACATACAATAGCTTAGTTTTTCCTAGTAACATTTTGATTTGTGGAATCAATCTGTGTATTGGAGTTTATTCTCATTCCAAAGTTTTTGGGACAAATTATGATTGTGTGTGTGTGTGTGTGTGTGTGTGTGTGTGTGTGTACGCGCGTGTGCGCACGTGTTTGCAGTTAATAAGCTTAAATACTAGGGGGGAAAACAGTGGAAAGATCATACCACAGATAATTAATAAAAATCAATTAGTTTGTTAATGAGTACTCTGTCAGTACCCAAGGTGGCAGAAACCAGCTGGGGGAAAGAAATCAGGATCCCTGAATAGGACATTTAGAATGCCTGAGTCCTGCTGAGAATTTGAGAGGAAATAACTAGAAGAAGCACTACTTGGGTTAAAAGTAGCTAAATTTCCTCTTGAGATTGCAATTCCTCTAGCTAATAAATCTAGTAAAAAAGTGATTCACCTTTAGTATATGCCATAAAGCATTTTCTGAGGCCTTAAGTACATTGCTCACTGCCCTGTATTAAAAACAAACCCATAGTTGTAAATGTCAATGACTAGGAATATTAGAGCCCTTGCATCTTTCTTATGTTAGCAGAAAAGCTGGAAGCACCCATTACCTCTTATATGACTTTTTACATTGTATTTATATAAATGGCAAAAGTCAAACATGAGCTGACAGGGAAATACAATATCTGTCTTCCAATGGTCCTTGGATGAAAAAACAGAAAATTCTAGTAATAACAATTGACCTTCATAGAAAGTTTTTCAAACCAACTCATTGTTTCTATTGTTAATTATATTTAAGATTATTTCTTCTCTATCCTATATAATTAAGGATTATTTATGGGAGGAATCCAGAAGAGGCGATCAACATAAAAACAAATTAATTCCATTTGATATATCTTCCCTAATACGTTGGGAAGAAAAAAAAAAGTATTCCACTAAGCTTAAAGTTCTTACATGTAGTTGTATATATATATAGGTTTTGTTGGAAATAGGCACAGGTTTCCAACAATTGTAATGAATTTCAATAATTGTCTTCTGGACAAAGGACAAAGTCTGAAAGATGTTTTAAGTATCGGTCACTCTTAAAGCAAGAGTGGTTCCAAATTCTGTGAAGTGAATAGAATAAAATATTGTTTCTGTTAAAAAAAATTTTACCTAATAACTTACTTTGAATAGGAGTTAGACTCCTAGGGGTAAAAAGAGCATTGATTTGATTTACTCAACTAGTTACCTTTCATAGATAACATGTTCCCCATGTTCCCTAAATTACTAGCAAAATTCTTCTGTAGTGAAATGAGAGAGATTACACATTGATAGGAGGGAAAATGGACTGAATCCAGACAAAGAAATGACTTACCTGACCTAAGACTGTTTTTAGTTAACAAAATCATTTATCCCTCAAATATATGTTGCTACAGTTCTCTCTATAATATGCACAACTCTGTGCTTGAAAATCACATTTGTACAATGAGCAAAAGTGGCACCCACACTCATTGAAGTAAATCAGGTTACAGTTTTCTTCTTAGTGCTCTCTTAATATCAAGATATTTCTTCTTTTTGCTCTAGTACATTTTTAATTTCCTAGGAGGCAACAGTAATAGTCTCAGTTCCATGACCTTACATTTCTTGTAATGCGTGGGACTTTTCAAATGTTCTGGCTTCGGGGTACATATAAAATACAATTAGGCTTTATTTCAAAATATGTTGAAAAATGAACACCTTGATATTCATTTTAGGAATATAGATATTCACACACAAGAATTCATCTGTGAATATGTGAATTTTTAGAGCACACAAGTTGTTGAATCTTTTATTTTCCGTTTAACCTTTGCTATTCAATCAAATAACATTGTTCATACCCATTAACTAGTTGTTTAATTTTTTTTGTTGAACTGAACAGAAGCAATTTTGTTTTGAGGCCACTTCTGAGTTCTCTGAAGTCATGTGAACCTGAAGAGACAAACTGGCTATGTATGTGGGATGATGGGGGTCACCATCTAACCTTGTTCAGAGGTGCACCACCCCATGAAAAACTGACAAAGATACCTCTAACTTATCCCCAGAATTAAAATTTAATACAGAAAATTAAAATTGACAGCTTCTGGAATGCATTTCAACTTTAGCCCCTAAATGCCAGAAATTTTGACATGGGCCATATCTGATTTTACACCTTATTTTTAAAAATGAGTGAAGTGAGGTCCTAAGTTAATTACTGGGAGATGTACAATTTAACCAATAGGCTCTGACATTGGAACGTTGATGTTTAAATGTGTGCTCTATTTACAGGATACTTGGACAAACTTAAAACTCTGTATTTTTGTCTCATTCATCTGAAAATAATGACTATCTCAGAGGGTTGTTGTGATGATTAAGACAAGTTATTATTTAAAGATCTTGCAACAATACATAGTACATAGTGAGTGCTATATAAGTGTTGGCAAAATAAATCATTTAATCATGTTAATGCACTCACAACATACAGATCTTTCCTTTTGAAAGACTTCCAATCCCTGAAGCTGATAGATGTAAACATTTATTCCTTCACTCGATTTTAGATGCTGCATTGTTAATTGAGCAAATTATGGAATTTTTGTTTCGAACACTTTATGGACTTCAGCACTTGGCAGGATTAATGTTAGTCAAAGGAAGTTACTAAAAAAAACTATTTGCCTTAAGAAGTCATACTGGGTTTGAAGAGATAAAAACACACATGAACAAGTACAATGCAATGTGATTGGTACTGTGAAATTCATGCTTCTAATATACAATGTGATTGGTGTTGGAAAAGCTGTGAATTTTGACTTGAAGGAAAATATCACAAAGGATTTTCAGTAGTGCTTGAAGTATGTTGTATGGAAACCAATTTGAAAATAAATTTTATATTAAAAAATAGCTATAAGAGAAAAGAAAAGAAATACTTAGAGTGAAGAGAAAGTGCAAACAAAGGATGGGTGAGATGTAGGCTTGGTACGCTCTGCTCTCCTACTTGATCACTCAGGGGTTGGGTTAAAGAAGCAGCCCAGTGTGAGACATTTGCACTCTCCTGCAAAAAGAAAGAGCAAGAAGATGAGTCAAACCACTGTGAGCGATCACAGTCACAACTTCTCTTTAAATGTGGGATGTGTGGGGCGCCTGGGTGGCGCAGTCGGTTAGGCGTCCGACTTCAGCCAGGTCACGATCTTGCGGTCCGTGAGTTCGAGCCCCGCGTCAGGCTCTGGGCTGATGGCTCAGAGCCTGGAGCCTGTTTCCGATTCTGTGTCTCCCTCTCTCTCTGCCCCTCCCCCATTCATGCTCTGTCTCTCTCTGTCCCAAAAATAAATAAACGTTGAAAAAAAATTTTTTTAAATGTGGGATGTGTAACACTTCCACATGTGTTACCAAAGGAGGTCACATGGCCAAGCCTAAAATTGATGGGGTAGGCATCAATATTTAAGAGTACTACATACTTCGTAAGAGAACTAGGTCTTTTAAGAATAAGCAGGTGTTATAATCTCCCTGTGGGGAGAAAGGCAGTGAGCAACCAGGAATGATGTAAAGTATTACAAATTTTTAGGGAATTACAGAACATTGTAGTCAGAGTACAGACTATAAATTGTGTTGAACAGGAAGAGTGAAAATAAGAATGATAAATGCTGCCAGATAGTGGGATATGTCCTGTATCTTGGTAAAAATTTTTTGACTTACCCATGATCAGAAATTGATTATTAGAAATAACCTGGTTTAAGAGTGGGGGAAGGCCTGTACAAGGTGAAAATGGAGGCATGGAGTCTACTTAAGGACTGAGAGAAAGTGGTTGTGGGAAGAAGCTTACAAAATAAATTCAGAGTATTTGGAAAAAGCAGAAATGACAGATCCAGGACAGTTGTGGAAGGTGAAGAGTAAGAATTTTGAAAGAAAAATGTAAAATTCAAGAATTCCAGCCTGGACAGTTAAATAATGAGATTGAATGAGCCAAGAAATAAGGGGGAAGAAATCAGTCATTATTGGCATAGAAGAGGAGTGGGATTATTCTGTCAAGGTCAGGGTGTAGATAAGATGAAGGAGGGCTTCAGAGAATGGAACTTCTGAGCTCACTTCACGAAAAATGGAGTGGCTGCAGTGAAGGATGTTCCTGGCAAAGGGAACAATGTATGGCAATGCAGATGACATTAAAGCATGCCGTGTTCAGAAATGTCAAGATAGTTATGACCACACAAATGATACTTGAAATAAAAGAAAATCATGGAGTACTGAAATACAGAGTCTCAGTGCTTGTCCATTCTTTCTGTCTTTAATCTCAGACTGTAAGAGTACATGCAAAGTGAGAATGACCTAATTGGGTAAAAAGAACAAGGTATAAAAACTCCTTACTGATGGGTTAAACTCAAGGTTAAAGGCCAACTGGAAATCAAGATTATTTCATAAAATGAATTATGAAAATGAAAAATGTTGAGAAGGAAATAAATTTGAAACCAATATTTCTAATGTTTGAACATAAATCTCTGGTATTGACCTTACTTTTGCTTGAGAAATTTTTTTTTTTTTGAATCAGAGAAACTGTCACACATAGAAATTGGTATCAACAATTACTGCTGGGTCTCTGTCTTAAGTTAGCCTTCACGATTATGTGGACCATTTCAATGTTCAGTGTAGTTGATGTAACCAGAGTCAATATTAATACTGTAAAAATCGTATGCCATGCTCATATAATGCTAACATAAGAAACTTAATAAAATTTTAAAAAGTAAAATTACTATTTTAAAATGAGGGAAGCTAGCTAATTGGGGTGGAAATGGGTAAGTCAGGAAAATCATAATGGATTTACAATAATCCAGAGTTAGATTCTCCCCTTAATACTTCCAGAAATTCATTTGGAAAAATCAGTAACTTTTTGCATTGTAACTCAAGTTTGGTTGTGAGAAACTAAACTCCTAAAACACTAAATGATGAACAATAGTATTTACTTATTCACTTAGAAAATACTAGTTATTTATAAATTTTCTTGCATGTAGTTGTCCACAAAAAGGAACATCTTCTGAGAGAACACTGTGTGCTTTGCATCAACATGAAGGAAATACGTGACTTTGAATTTCTATCAAACTAAGTGAACTGGACAAAATATCATTCTGTAGTCTGAAGACAATTTTATCTGTGTACCAACTATTGATTGAATTACTGAGCCCCTTTCCTGCTGTAGTGACTCAGGAGTTAAAGGGATGGGAACAGAAATCTTAAAACAGTGTTTCTGATTCTTTAGAAGGAATTTTGGAAACACTGGCAAAATGAACGAGCTGCTAATCCTTAATTATCCTTTTCTAATATGGTCCATGAAGATTTCACTACTGTTAGCAGCTTGTTAAAGTTAGGTGAATTGTGGCTCATTCCCGAGAACACTTCTCAGATGCTTAGTGTATCTAAGAAGTAAGTATAACTCTTCGTTGAAAGAAACTTGGACTCTGTGTAGTACCAGGTTTATGGACCATGCACTGCTGTATTTTTTTTGGTCTCCTTTGTTTTGGGTACTGACAGGTTAAACTTTAAAGGTTAATTTTGTCTGATCTGTGTTTAAGTACAGGCTCTATTTCATTATAGCTTCCAATTAATACTGCATATCTAAAACTCTTGCCAATGGATATATTCAAAATTCAGAATAATTCAGGTAAAAAAAAACCCACATAGGCTATATATACATCACAGACTGAGTGTGGTGGGAGCTCTACTGCATAATAATTGGAAAAAAAGTATGTGGGTAAGATGTGTATGTATGTACCCTTGTATTGTTTGTTCAGGTTAAGTTTTTACCAGGGGAGTCTGCTGTGTCAAACTTGAGGAAGATGATCTTACATACGTTGAGTCTCGTTTGTTGGTAGGTTTGTTGGTTTGGTTTTGACTTTGGGCAACAGCTGGGCAATTCAGATTGTAGCTTTTTTTCACTTAGTCATTAACCAAGTATTTGAGACCCTATTCCTACTTTGTACCAGATATTATGACTATATGTGAAGATTATGGTCACAAGCTTCTTTTTAATACTGACAGTATGTGTGTTTTTCTAAGTTGAAGACCTATCGCCGTAGTATGTGGGAAAATACAGCTATGTCTCATTTGGGATGTCCATTTTGTGGTATGTCTTTACAAGTTTGATCACGATTAATGGGCTGAGACTTTTCCTGGAGATTTTTACCTTACTTTCAAAGAGGCTGGGGAAGCCCAAGGGCCCTATCTCCTGTACCAATAGCAAGAACAGTAGCAAGTTTTGCTGTAATTGATTATGAATGTCTCCAGCTCCTGGCAAAGTAGAAGAACAGCATGTCCATATCCTTGTGAGGATAGAGCAGAAATTAAAATGAAAACAGGACATGGCAAAGGTAAAGTGAAAGATTTTGCCATTAGGCTAGTGCTTTGATCATAAAGATTCAAATGTATCTATCACCCTACATCTGTGAGAATGCATTAAAAGGTTAATGAAGTTCGGTACCTTTTTTTGGAGTTAGAACTAACTTGGCAGTTCAGCAAATAGGAAGAATTTTTTGTACTGTGGACTGTCTTAGGAAATTGCCGGGGGTGGGGTGGGGTGGATGAGATGCCTTGATGATTTATTTCAGAACATAAAGTACCTTAAAACCGCTTTATACAATTTGAGGGCTGTTTCAAAGGAACTAGGCAGAGCTAATCCTGTTTAAAAAGAAATTGGGAAGGCTTGAGAAAATCCCTAATAGGAGAAATCAGGACACTATGGTAGTATGATTTATATACAATTGATAGACCTTTGAATGAAATAGACACCATTTTAATGATTTCAGAAAGACAACTGCTTCACGGCAGTCTGAGGCATAAGGCTCCCACCATAAGACTGCATATAATAGTGATACTGCCATGGGTTAAATGAGCAGAGCTTGAAGTATTATTTTTTTTAAAAATTGAAAGGTTGTGGCAGTAATAAAAAGGTTGAATGGTAATGCCTCTAATTGAACAGTAAGGCCTCTTCCCTATTAAGTCACTCTTTCATCTGTCTTTTTAATTATTTCATTATCATTTTGTACTGCAGTTCACAATGAAATGACCATTTGTGTTTAAGTGAAAGCTAATTATTAGGACTGAATTATTGTGCAGTTTATTGATCCCAATGGTGGATTAAGGGCTTTAAGTTCGTCTAGACAGAATAGTTAGCAAAATGACAAAAGGAAACATATAAGACCCTTGGGAAGAATCCCTATGCTCCATAAGCAATTAATGCCTGCCAGGTAATGGAATTTAAGTTTATACTAAATCCAGCAGAGCTTTGACATTTCAACTGCCTTATAAACACATTAGTCTAATGAATTAAGACTTATGAATTGTATTTAGACACAAGGAGGAATAGTAAGTCCAGGATATTTTTAGCTATCCATTGATTGAATGAAAAATAGATCATTTTCTCTCTGAATTTGATGAAAAATGGAATGTATTCTTTTTTGTGTTTATCTCTGTTCATTCTGTTCTCTATTGATGGATGTGTATTAACAATTTCCATTTGCCGGAGAACACTAATCTCCCTTATGGATGTGAAAAGTATGCAGTGATAAACCAAGAAAAGAAAAAAATACACATATACAGCTCCAGTACTGCTGAGTAAGAAGCCATACAGCCCATTCATCTCAATCCAGTGCTGGACATTTTTTAAAGCCATCTGTCATTATGGTGATGAGCAAGCCCCAGTCTGAGCTAATGATGGAACCCATTACTGTTATTTATAAGAGCATATCCTTGGGTGGACTTGGAGATCTTAGTCAATCCTTCAGTTACATGACTTTTCCTGAAGTGCTATGTTCAAAGCTCTATTGACAACATGGCATAAATAAAAGTTTTGGGAAAATCGCTAAAGCTCTTCTGATAGTAATAAAGCTTTTGACAACAACTCCAGGATATAATTAGAAAGCAACTAAGATCAAGGTGGTATTACAGAGTGACACAATTAGAGTATTTTTCTTTCCCATCTTCATTTTAAGGCTTCCCCCTCCACCAAAATCTATTTGAGGGTACCAACCATGATTATTTAAGACTCAAATAACAGATAATTAAGTTGTGTAACACAAATCGGGTACATTTTACTTGTCCAGACTTTTCTGGTTGAAGTCTTTTCTCACTAGGAAGATCCTGAACATGTTAAGAAGAGTCTTGTGTGTGCCTTAAAAATACAAATACATATATCATGTCAAAGACTATTCAGTGAAGAGGCATCCATACTAGATAGCCAGAGGCACAGTTTAAATATTAAAGTACATTTATACAGAATATATTTTAGTTGCTCATCATGTAAGTTTGAATTAAATTGAAGGCATTCATATGCACAAGATAAAATCTATTTAGCAATTGCAAAAATGTTTGCTCCATTATATTTATGCACAATTTTATTGCTTGCATTTGACAGTGGCAAAGTAGCTAGTTTAATAAGCAAGCATAAGTTTTTATAGCAATGGTTATGGACTTTTATGGTATTTAAACTAGATTAATCAGTGAAGTATGATAAAGTTGAAGGATTAAACAGACTGTGTGCACTTAAATATAAAACACTAATGGGGAAATCTTGCACGAGGCAATATTTGTTATTATGAAAATATAATAAAAGGATAATTGGTGGGGTTCTTTCTAGGAAAAAGATGGGTTTTCTCAGCTTAAGAAGTCAAATTAATGCCTAGGGAAATAGGGCATCCTTCTTATATGTAGACACTGTGCCACCTACATGAGAGTCATTTGATTTTTAAACCCTAAAATAAAACTTATGCCTTACATTATGCCACTATACAACTGAATTAAAAAATGTGATCCTAGAGAAAAAGCTTCGGAGCATTTTGCTAATTTTATCTTTGTGAAATTTCATGTCTGCCCCTGGATATACATAGTCAAATGTTGATTTACGATACATTTGCAATATTGGAAGACTTTGTGTCCTCTTTGGGTGGAAAAAATACTTGGAATGAACAAGGTTAGAAACTATTTTTTTCAGATGTTTGAAGTTTGAATACCTCAAATTTATTGGTAGGGGTTTGGAGTAAACATTTAAATAGTATTAATTGACTTAAAAATTTTCTAACTTAAGTTGTAGCTTAACTCATGTTCTTAACAGTTGAAAATAACAAATACTTATTACCTCATAGTTTGTGTGGATCAGAAATCCAGGAAGAGCTTAGCTGGGTTTCTCTGGACAAGGAGGTCCTTGAAGTTGTTTTTAAGCTGCCAGAAGGGTTAGAGTCTGACCTAAAGCCTTGTTGTCTTTTTTTTTTTTTTTTTAATGTTTATTTATTTTTGAAGGAGAGAGAGACAGAGTGTGAGTTGAGGAGGGGCAGAGAGAGAGGGAGACACAGAATCTGAAGCAGGCTCCAGGCTCTGGACTGTCAGCATAGAGCCCTACACGGGGCTCGAACTCACAAGCAGTTAGATCATGACCAGAGCCGAAGTCGGTCGTCCGACCGACTGAGCCACCCAGGTGCCCCAACCTTGTCGTTTTCTGAATTCATGTGGCTATTCTCAAAGTCCACTTTGTTGGTGGCTATTGACCACGGAATTGCCTCAGTTCTTTGCTACATGGGCCTCAGTTCTTTGCTACATGGGCCTCTCCACAAGGCAGCTCACAACATGACAGTTGTCTTCAGACTATAAAAACAAGACAGAGTGACCCCAAGATGGAAGCCACAGTCTTTTTGGAACCTAATATAAACTCATGTCTCATTACTTCTGCTATTATCTTTGGTTAGAAATGAGGGGATACGTCCAATACTCTCATGGGAGAGGAGCAATGAGGTATGCACACCAGGAGGAGGGGATCATCGTGGTGTCTCTTAAAGACTGCCTAAAATTAAAGCTAATGGCCTAGCCAAAGACACAGGCAACTGTTAAAGTAGAATGCTGTGTCACAATAAAAGTGTGTACAGAGTGCATTCACAGGAAGCCTATCTTGACAGACTGAGTGTTAGAGGTACTTTCAAGTGCAAAAGATGTTCACAAAGAATTTAGACTGATTAGCAGCCAGCAGCATATGTGGAAGTGGCAGAAACGTGAATGTCTGGTAGAGGGGTATGTAAGAAGGCTTGCAAGTAAATGACAGGTTGATGGCTGCAGCTAGAACACAGCCTCTAATATGAGGAAGGGTGGGAAATTAGGCTTATATAGGTAGGTTGCAGCCAAGATAATTGTATGTTAAACTTGGGGTTTGAAATTTGTCCTTAAGTCAGGGAAGGCATTTATAATCATAAGCATGATCAGTTTTGTCTTTGACCACTATGGCAATCATTTAAGAATAGATTGAAGATAAAAGGATTGGTTAGGTGACTTTGTGAGACAAAAACTTGAACACAGGGTCAGTAATAGTGAGAATGCAGAGAATGACATGAAACTATAGTTAGTAGGTAGGTAAAGAAGAGCTACAGTGGGAATTGGATATGAGGCAATAAAAAAGGAAATCAATAAGGTACATGTGGAATAAACCCCAGTGAATAATGTGCTATGTTTAGAGAAAGGGCTTGAGTTTTTGAGAAAAGGAAGCAAAAGTGTTGTTACTTGAGGTGGTGGTTAGTTAATACAGCTATACTAACTTAAGGCTTGGACATCTGAGAAAAGAAGGCTGAGTATTACAAAAAGTCATGGAAGGGCACTGGCACAATAAATGAAATTTGATTAGAAATAAGGCTGTATTATAAGTTATCAGATGATGCGTAAATTGGTATGATAGATACTCCTATTCCAAGAAATCGTGCAGTAAGGAGATGAATTCTGTTATTCACACACACTCATTTTCATCCCTTTGGTCTTGGAGGAATTACATCAACTTTCATAATATGGATATGAGAAAATGTGTAAGAATGAGATAGGGCACCCAATGGTGACAACACTGATGCGAAGATTCGAACACACGTAAATAAGCCTTGGAACTAGAGATACTGCTGTTCACCCACCACTTACTGAGGTTCTCCAAATCCAAAAATAATGAATGATACAAATTTCTAGACAATTAATTCATGATTACAGTGTACCTGTCAAGTATTTCTTGATTATAAGTGATGCCTGTAATGGAGTGAAAGCAAAGTGGTACTATGTTGTCAGGGAAGGATAATAACAAAATTGATCTCAAAGCTTAATGTCTTTATATGAACCAGAATGGTATCCATTGTTTTGTACACTGCGCAGGGTATTGGGGCACTTGACAAAGAGAGTCTATGAAATAATGCAGTATATGAACATCAAAGAAAAATGAATTACATTTCTATAGAAAATACAGTAAGTACTTGCCCTGTATCAAACCAGAAATGCTAAGCCTTTGGTTCCGAGGTATGTTACATCATGGAATCAGCTTTTTAAAATGCATGTGAAATGATGGGTACATCAAGAAGCTCAGCTGAACAATGAACCTAGTAGTTGTCTGGAAACTTACATTGAATTCCTAAGGTCTTTAATCATAGCATAAATAAAAAAAAAAATGTGTGTGTATATATACCATTAGTTAAACATTGATGTTTTATCTTTAAGAAAAACCACGATGCCTTCTAAAACATTTAATCAAATGAATGGCAAGCATATATGGTCATATATTTAATATTCTTGCATGAAAATAAGGAAAAGTGAATGTAAATCATAGAGGTTAATCCAGGACTAAAGTTAGACATCATGAGTTTGATTCTTGGTTTCACTGCTTCGTAACTAGATGATTTTTGGAAAGTAACTTCCTTAAGACTTAGACATTGGCAAAATAGGATTAACAATGGTATGTATTTCAAAGGACATTGTATAGCTTAAATGAGTAATGTATTGAAAACCGTGAAAACAATGACTAGAGATTAAACGCACTTACTACATTTCAGTTATTGTATAATGAACTTTGTTTTCAAATAATGCTTAGTTTTTTACTTTCGCTTTTTGTTTTTCTGCTTTATAACAGAAAGCTTAGGATGATTATTAAAGAACATTTACATGAGAAACTATAATGTGCTTTAAATAAAATTAATGCTCTAATTTGTCAGAGCACATAATAGCTATTCATATTACCTGCTTTTATTTATTAAATCAATATTGGGTGCCTGCTATCTTCTAAACGACGAGGTAAAACGTTAGGGCTACCGTCATGAGCAAAACCATACATAATCCCTGCCCTCATGAAGTTTATAGCCTATCAGAAGATACAGCTGCTAAGAACCCAAAAGCTGCAAAACTGAAACTGTGACCTGCTGGTTATGGAATTTGCTGCACTCAGATTAAGAAAACAATATTACACACTAGGAATGTTAAGTGTCACTATGCCTTTGATTTTGGTAATGGTACTAGCGAATTTTATAAATAAGCATCTTTATTTGAATGTATGCTGAAATAAAATGATTGGTAAAACATCTAGCCTAGGGATTGGAAAATCAGAAACAAATGTTAGTCCTATTGATGGATAATTATATCTATATTTATAGGTATTAGTTAAAAGGAAATCATCAGTTAGGGCCGTATTCAGTTTTAATCCCAGTATGACACTTAATACCCCCAAAAGTGAGTGTTGGCTACCATTATTACAATTAGATACATACTCCAAGTAACATTACTATTCACTGAGATGTTATGCTTAAGTGAAATATGGTTGACTTTTAATTTTTGATACATCTCTTGTATAACATACTTCATTAGCATGAAAATTAAAATAGCTAAGTGTCTTCAAATATTGAGATTGTACACCCTCAAAACTTAGTCTAAATTTCATCTACTTGAATTTAATCAGCTTGTATTAAACACTAACTCTGTTCACAGAATTATCTGGGGAATTTAAAAGAACACCATAATTGGGTAGCATTTTTAGAATACAAGTATAGAAGTGCTTGGATGAGTAAACATTAGTTACTAATAGTAGTACAGTCAATTTTTAAAGACATTTTGCTACATCGATTTAGTAATTTCTATTAACTATAAACGTACACATCTGAGAATGAAAATCTATTAAAGTGATTATTATTCCTACTTGGATTTGCTAATTAGCCTTATTGAAATCAACTTTTTTCTTAAAATAGTAAAAAAAAAATGACTCAATTGATTAATGTATATTGATAGCTTAATTCTTAAAAAGATAGCCTTGAGTAAATGCAATAGTTAATAAAATCTAAGAAAATTAAACTATGTTATTTTATGGATTCTAAAGGAGAAATTAAAAACCTGAAAAATGGACACTTGGTCAGCGCACTTGAGACAATTTTAGGTAAAAGATATTTTATAGGAATGCTTATTTAATGATTTCGGGGCCTCCAATAGTCTGTTAAAATATTCAAACGTTTCCATTATCTGCTTTGGTCATTTTCATTCCTGAATTTCTACGAAGGTGGTCACTCCAGGTGTCCTCTGTAGGTCAGTTGAGGTATTAATCCTTGGTAAGGTCTTACTGGGTAATTCGTTAGCCCTTCTTGGAAGGGCTAATTTCTTATTCACAGCATGATCACATATTTGTTAACATACTCTAAAAGTGTTGTCTGTCTTACTACACTTTGAGTTTATTTGGAATTTGTATTTGAGTAAAATACTTGGAAGATGCAGGCTTAGACACACTAGAAAATCAAATATTTAGAACTTGAAGTATGCATTTGGGCATAGGTTGGAGGAAAATTGGGCTGCACCATACTTGGGAAGTTCATTTGATTAAACATTATCAGCTAAATGGGATTTTTCAGTCCCTAGTGAGCTTTGACCTATACAATGAATTTCAGAAGAAATGGAATGTGGGATTTTGGCCATTTAGAAAATTTATTTATTGATGAGATATTTATGATAGTGTCTCTGATCACCTAAAAGATAATTGGCACTAGTTCTCTCTCTTGTGCTGAGAATCTACTTCCTAATATGGGAAATAGATATACCAAACATTTGGGGGAAATGCTTTTGAATGTGTGTGATTTGAATAGCTTAATTTTGGCTGTTCGGAATAGAAAAGAATGCTCCAGGTTTCCTCCAAGAGCTTTAGAATTATTAAACAGTTAAGTCTGTTGAGAGAGATTGCATGGTAAACTGTTGGGTTTTTTTCTTTATTTTTTTTAAATATACATTCAAGTTAGCATATAGTGTAACGATGACTTCAGGAGTAGATTCTTTAATGCCGCTTACCCATTTAGCCCATCCCCCCTCCAACAACCCCTCCAGTAATGCTCTGTTCTCTATATTTAAAAGTCTCTTACGTTTTGTCCCCGTTCCTGTTTTTATGTTATTTTTGCTCCCCTTCCCCTATGTTCATATGGCTTCACTCATATGAGGACTTTAAGATACAAAACAGATGTGGCATTGTAACATTGAAAAAAAATTAATATTTCTATGTGACAAATATACAATACATAAATGTATAATTTATGAAATGTATGCAAATATACACGTTACATATTTAATTATTTTGGATAGTTTATTTTCTACCTACATGATCAATGCTGAAGTAGTAGTCTCCCGATCCTGAAATCAGCTATTTATTTCACTGCCTATCAAAAGCATCTTCGCGGGGCACCTGAGTGGCTCAGTTGGTTGAGTGTCTGACTTGAGCTCAGGTCATAATCTCATGGTTCCTGGAGTCTAGCCCTGCATCTGGCTCTGTGCTGACAGCTCAGAGCCTGGAGCCTGGTTCAGTTTCTGTGACTCTGTCTCTCTCTGCCCCTCCCCTGCTCACAATCTCTCTCTCTCTCTTTCTCTCAAAGATAAATAAACAATAAAAGAATTTTTTAAAAAAAGCATCTTTGCTATTAACATCACAGGTCTTTGTCTACTCTATAACACCTTTTTAGGTTAGACTGTAAATTTTTGAAGTTTGAGTATTCATCTCTTGAAATCATTTTTGGGGGTTTTATTTTTTATATTTCTCTACTTCTTTCAGAAGGTCCTAACTTATTAGCAGAGACTTACTGCTAATATGCTTTTTTAATACCATAAATCTACTATATGATTTTTTTTTTTAGCTTTTTATTGTTTTTGTTGTATATCTCATTTGCTTCTGATAAAAAAATTTCATTGGTTTATATTCATTTTCATTGCTTGGTTTTACAAACAACAACAACAACAACAACAAAAACAGATTTAGTGATTTTCTTTAGTGTGATAATTTTTTTCTCTTTAAACTTTGTTTTCCATAGAATCCACTACCGGTTTTCTCATATGTAGAATAGAATTATGTTCATTTATTTTGGCTCTTTCATATTATGAATTGGTTCCTTACTTTGTATTTAACTGAATACTTTACAGTGTCTATGATGCTCAGGAAAATGTTTCAGTGACTTAGCCATGGGCTTAAAGATTACTAGGAGATAACTTCTACAGTGATGGATAGGTTGTTCAGATGTTTTGGTTTATTGGAAATTTCATTATTAAAATAGGACTTCATTTCTAGAATTTCTTGAGGGTTTTTCTCGTATATTTTACTTATGTTTTATTTTTTTAAGTGATTGAATGTTGTGGGGTTTTGGGGTTTTTTTTGGCAGAGAGAGAGTGCATGCGCACGTGCACAAGTGGGGGAGGGACAGAGAGAGAGGGCCCAAAATCTGAAGCAGACTCCAGGCTCTAAGCTGTCAGTACAGAGCCCAATGCAGGGCTTGAACTTGGAAACAGGGAGATCATGACCTGAGCTGAAGTCAGATGCTTAACTGACTGAGTCACTGACGCATCCCTCTTCATATTTTAGTATGTATTTTGTTATATATGTACATATCATAAAAAAGGCATTTGTAGATTGAAGAGATAATTTTTTTGTTATTGGTTAGTTTGAAGTCTCAAACTATGTATTTCCTTTTTTTATAATTTTTTTTTAACGTGGATTTATTTTTCAGACCGAGGGAGAGTGCGGGGGACCGAGGGAGAGTGCGGGGGGGGGGGGGTTCAGAGAGACAGGGAGACAAAGAAACTGAAGCAGGCTCCCGGATCTGAGCTATCAGTACAGAGCCCAACATGGGGCTCGAACCCAGGAACCGAGAGATCATGACCTGAGCCAAAGTTGGATGCTTAACCAACTGAGCCATCCAGGCAGCCCTCAACCTATGTATTTCTATATTCATATCTTTCTGGGCTACCAAAGACTGAAAGAAGTCTGTTAATCTTAGGTGATGTGGGTTTTCTCATGAATTTTCCTTATATATTTAAAAATTATGTGTTATTAATAAATTCATATGTATTTTTAATAATTTCTTTGTCTCTTACATTTTGTCAATTTTGATAGATAGCAAAGCATTACAAAAATGTTGAATTCAATGTGATTAGATTGTGTAATATTCATTCATTATGGTAAATGATAAATACAGATTTCTATATTTTACTATTATGCTTATTAAAAATAAACGTACTGTGTGCCAACTATTACACTGCCATCTTAGTGAAGCCTTTCCATGATGAATGTAAATACTATTCATTTAGAGATGAGGATTTTAGGATACAATTAAATGACCAAGTACTTGGCTAGTAAGCACTAGATGAGGATCATTCTGTTGGATTCTTACTTAAACTCCTTTTGCGACATTGGCAGTATTTGATTCTCCAAAGACTAACCAATTATTCTTTTTCATTACTCAACACCTTTATTCTCTTAAATGTTCTTAAAACTATATTTCTCAAATATTTAAAATCATTAACTAGGGCTCATCTAACATACTAACACATGCTTTTGATTTGGAATACAGAGAAAAAGCCAACTATATGCTGAATGTGAGTTTCAGAAAGAATAAAGATAAATGAGCAAACATATCAAAGAAAAAAGTACAAGATAGGAAGGCAAGGTTTATGGCCAAAAGACCTCAATATAAGACAGGAGGCCATCAAACTCCTCGAGGAGGAAGCAGGCTAAAACCTCTTTGATGTTGGCTGCAGCAACTTCTTACTCAACACGTCTCCAGAGGCAAGGGAAACAAAAGCAAAAATGAACTACTGGGACCTCATCAAAATAAAAAGCTCTGAACAGCGAAGGAAACAATCAGCAAACCTAAAAGACAACCAACAGGATGGGAAAAGATATTTGCAAGTAACATATCAGATAAAGGGTTAGTATCCAAAATCTATAAAGAACTTCTCAAACTCAACACCCAAAAAACAAATAATCCAGTGAAGAAATGGGCAAAAGACATGAATAGACACTTCTCCAAAGAAGACATCCAGATGGCCAACCGACACATGAAAAAATGCTCAACATCACTCATCATCAGGGAAATACAAATCAAAACCACAATGAAATACCACCTCACACCTGTTAGACTGGCTAACATTAATAACTCAGGCAACAACAGATGTTGTGAGGATGTTGAGAAGGAGGAACTCTGTTGCATTGTTGGTGGGAATACAAACTGGTGCAGCCACTCTGGAAAACAGTATGGAGGTTCCTCAAAAAAAAAAGAACTACCCTATGACCCAGCAAAGGCACTACCAGGTATTTATCCAAGGGATACAGGTATGCTGTTTAGAAGGGACACATGCACCCCAATGTTTATAGCAGCACTATCAACAATGGCCAAAGTATGGAAAGAGCCCAAATATCCATCGATGGATGAATAAAGAAGATGTGGTATATAATTACAATGGAGTATTACTGGGCAATCAAAAAGAATTAAATCTTGCCATTTGCAACTATGTGGGTGGAACTGGAGGGTATTACACTAAGCAAAGTTAGAGAAAGACAAAAATCATGACTTCACTCATATGAGGACTTTAAGATACAGAACAGATGAATATAGGGGAAGGGAAGCAAAAATATAAAAACAGGGAGGGGGACAAAACATAAGAGATTCTTAAATAGGGAGAACAAACAGGTGTTACTGGAGGGGTTGCAGAAGGAGGATGGGCTAAATGGGTAAGGGGCATTAAGGAATCTACTCCGGAAGAAAAAAAAAATTACATATAAAACAATTGTGGACATTTGTACATCAAGAAATACAGTAGCAATCTACATGAAGCAAAAACTTTAGAAGATACCAAAAAAAAAGAATACAAACACAACAAAACACAACTGTGAGGCAATTCAGTCATGGAAATGTCTAGAGACCAAAATAAGAGTATAGAAAACCTAAGCGTAAGGAATTAAAAAAAAAAAAAAAGTAGATAATGACTTTATCACTTAAAATACACATAAAATTTAAAAAAAATAATAAGCATGAGTAAGGTTAACAGCAGATATCTTCACAGAAACTTGGCAAGCCAGAAGTGACTGGTATAATATATTCAGTGTACTGAGGGGATTAATATGCAGCCAACAATACAGCAAGTCTGTCATACAGAATAGGAGAGATAGAGTTTCCCAGACAAACAAAAACTAAAGGAGTTAATGGCCACTAAACTACACCTGCAAGAATTTTAAAGGGTACTCTTCTTGGGGAAGACAGACCAAAGACAACAAAGAGTGGAAAGGAACACAGAGGTAAAACAATGGCATTAAATCATAAATGTCCATAATCATTCGGAAGGTAACCGGAGTAAATGCTCCAATTAAAAGACATAGGTCTTGTGTTTTTTTTCCTTTGTCATATCCTGCCTAAAAGAGACTTACTTTAGACCCAAAGACCCCTCCAGATTGAAATCGAGGGGTTAGAGAACCATTTATCCTAGTGATGGATGTCAAAAGAAAGCCAAAGTAACCATGCCTCTATCAGATAAACTAGATTTTAAAACAAAGATTGTAAGAAGAGGTGAGAAGGACACGGTAGTATAATAAAAGGGTTTATCCAACAGATGTAATAATTGTAAGTATTTGTTTCCCCAAATTGGAGGCACCCAAATACATGAAGCAATTAATAACAAAGAAACTCATTGATAATACCGTAATAGTAATGGATTTCAACACCCCACTTACAGCAATGGATAGAATACCTAAGCAGAACATCAACAAGGAGACTATTGCTTTGGATGACACACTGGACCAGATGGATTTAACAGATATATTCAGAATATTTATCCTAAAGCAGTAGAATACACATTCTTCTGGAGTGCACATGGGATATTCTCTATAATCACATAGTAGGTCACAAATCAGGTCTCAATGAATACGGGTTGAGATCACATCACGAACCTGTTCTGACTGCAATGCTCTTAAACTTGATGCCAACCACAAGAAAAATTTGGAAAGACCACAAATGCAGGTACATTAAAGATCATTTAAATAATGAATGGGTGGGGTACCTCAGTGGCTCAGTTGGTTAAGCATCCAACTTTGGCACAGTTCATGATCTCACAGTTTGTGAGTTTGACCACCATGTCAGGCTCTGTGCTGACAGTGCAGAGCCTGCAGCCTGCTTCAGATTTTGTCTCCCTCTCTCTCTGCTCCTCCCCTGCTCACCATGTCTCTCTCTCTCTCTCGATCTCTGTTTCTCTCTCTCTCAAAAATAAAAATAAAAAAATGAATGGGTTAATCAGGAAATTAAAGAAGAAATTTAAAAAAAATACATGGAAAAAAAGAAAACTTGTAGGATGCAGGAAAAGTGGTTTGAGGAGGAAAATGTATAGCAATACAGGTCTACCTCAAGAAGCAAGAAAAATCTTAAGCAATCTAACTTTAAATATGAAGAAGCTACAAAATGAACATATGAAGCCTAAAACCAGCAAAAGGGAAAAAATAAAAATTAGAGCACAAATAAATGATATAGAAACAAAAATTCAGTAGAACAGATCAATGAAACAAGGAGCTGATTCTTTAAAAGAATGCATAAAATTGATAAATCTCTAGCCAGACTTTTCAAAAAGAACAGAGAAAGGAACCCATATAAATAAAATCATGAATGAGCGTGGAGAGATCACAGAACCAACACTGCAGAAATATGAACAATTATAAAACAATATTGTGAAAAATTACATGCCAACAAATTGGACAACATGAAAGAAGTGGAAAAAATCCCCAAAAACATATAGACTACCAAAACTAAAACTGGAAAAATAGAAAAATTTGAACAGACCAATAACCACTGAAATTGAATCAGTAATCAAAAATCTCTTAACAAACAAAAGTTCAGGGACAGATGGTGTCCCAGGGGAACTCTATGAAACATTTAAAAAACAATTAATACCTGTTTTTCTCAAACTGGTCCAAATAATAGAAATGGAAGGAAAACTTAGAAACTCATTCTATGAGGCCATCATTATTTTGATTTCAAAACCAGACAAAGAACCCACTAAAAAAGAGAATTATAGGCCAATATCCTAGATGAACCTGGATGCAAAAATTATCAACAAGATACTAGCAAATCAAATCTAAGGGTACATTCACAGAAGTATTCACCAGGATAGAGTGGGATTCATTCCTGAGCTGCAGGAGTGGTTTAATATTTGCAAATCGATCAATGTGATATATCACATTAATAAAATATAGGATAAGAACCATAGGATTCTCTCTATAGATGCAGAAAAAAGCATTTGAAAAAGTACCACATCCATTTTGGATGAAAATCCTCAAAAAATGAGGGATAGATGGAACATACCTCAACATCATAAAAGCCATATATAAAAAACACACAGCTAATATCATCCTCAATGGGGAGAAACTGAGAGCTTTTCTTCCACAGTCAAAAACAAGACATGGATGTCCTCTCTCACCATTGTTATTTTACATAGTACTGAAAGTACTAATCTCAGCAGTGAGACAACAAAAGTAAATAAAAGGCATCCAATTCAGCAAGAAAGACTTCACACTTTGACTATTTGCAGACATGATACTCTATGTATAAAACTTGAAAGACTCCACGAAAAAGTTACTAGAACTGATGCATGAAGTCAGCCAAGTTGCAGGATAGGAATTCAACATATGTCTGTTGCATTTGTACACACCAAAAATGAAGCAGCAAAAAGGGAATTCAAAGAATTAGTCCCATGTACAATTAAACCAAAATCAATAAGATACTTAGAAATAAACTTCACCAAAGAGGTAAAAGATCTGTACTTGGGAAAGAATAGAACACTGATGAAAGAAATTGAAGAGGACAAAAGAGATGGAAAAAATAAAGACATGGAAAAAATATTTCATGCTCATAGATTGGAAGGACACAGGTATTATGAAAGTGTATATACTACCCAAAACCATTTATACTTTTAATGCAATCCCTATTAAAATACTGCCAGCATTTTTCACAGAGACAGAACACAGAATCCTAAAAAGAATATGGAACTACAAAAGACCCCGATAGCCAAAGCAGTCTTGAAAAGTAGAGGAAAGCTGGAGGAATCACAATCCCGGACTTCAAGTTGTATTGGAAAGGTGTAGTGATCGATAGATTATGGTGCTGGCACAAGAATAGACACAAAGATCAATGGAACAGAATAAAAAACCCAGAAGTGGACCCACAACTATATGGTCAACTAATCTTCAACAAAGTATGGAAGAATATCCAAGGGAATAAAGACAGTCTCTTGAACAAAGTGCTGAGAAAACTGGGAAGCAACATGTGGAAGAATGAAACTAGACCACTTTCTTAAACTGTACACAAAAAGAAAATCAAAGTAAATGAAGGTCCTAAATGTAAGGCAGGAAACAATCAACATTCTAGAGGAGCATACAGGCACCAATTACTTTGACCTCGATGCCAGCAACATTTTACTAGTCACATCACCAGAGGCAATGAAAACACAAGCAAACATGAATTATTGGGACTTCATCAAGATCAAAAGCTTCTGAACAGTGAAGGAAACAGTCAATGAAACTAAAAAGCAACCCACAGGATTGGAGGAAATACTTGCTAATGACATATTTGATAAAGGTTTAGTATCCACAATCTATGAAGAACTTTCTAAACCCAATACTCAAAAAATAGTAAAGAAATGGGCACAAGATATGACTAGACATTTTTCCAAGAAGATACCTACAGATGGCTAACAGACACATGAAAGGATGCTCAATATCACTCATCATCACGGAAATGTAAATAAAACTACAATACCACTTCACAATTGTCAGAATGGCTAAAATTAACAACAGGAAACAACAGATGTTGGTGAAGACACAGAGAAAAGGAAACTCTCTTATGTTTGTGTTGGGAATACAAATTGATGCAGCCTCTCTGGAAAACAGTATGGAGATTCCTCAAAAAGTTAAAAATAGAACTACCTTAAGATCCAGCAATTGCACTACTAGGTATTTACACAAAGGATACAAAAATACAGAACCAGAGGGGTACAAGCATCCCAATGTTTATAGCTGCATTAACAACAATAGCCAAACTATGAAGAGAGCCCCAAGAAGATGTGGTCTACATATATGCTGGAATATTACCCAGCCATCAAAAAGAATGAAATCTTGCCATTTGCAGCAACGTGGGTGAAGCTAGAATGTATTATGCTAAGTGAAATACATCAATCATAGAAAGACAAATGCCATATGATTTTACTCATGTGGAATTTAAGAAAGAAAACAGATGAACATATGGAAGGAGGAAAATGGAAGAGAGGGAAACAAACCACAAGAGACTCTTAATAATAAAGAACAAATGGAGGGTTAATGGAGGGACATGGGTAGGGAATGAGTTAAATGGGTGATAGGTATTAAGCAGGGAATTTGTTGACTTGAGCACTGGATGTTATATGTAAGTGATAAATCACTAAATTTCACTCCTAAACCTAATACTACACTATATGTTAATGAACTAAAATTTAAATAAAAACATGAAGTATAAAGAAAATAAGGATGAGCTTACAAAGGAAAATCTCAGTAATTTCAGTAAGGTAAAAATAATACACTATATATCACTATATAAAATCACTATATAAATAAAAAAATTTTGAAAATTCTCACACATTTCTTCTACCTTGAAATTAAAATCTTCAGTATTTATTGAAGGTAAAGGTAATAAAAACGCTATATATCAGACTCTGTAGAACACAATTACAATGATAACTAGAACACTATTCATAACAAAATAATTAATATAAAAGTCTAAAAATACTCATTAAACCATTCAAAGAAGGATTGAAATAAAGATGAAAATGAAAAATAACTGAAAAATGGGGCTTAGTTGGTCTGCTTTTCTATTCTGTTTGGTAATTTAATGAAGAAAATTAAAAGGCAAATAGCACAAATACCCAAAACAACTTGAAAGGCCCAAAACACTGAAACACAGGAAATTAAAAAATGACATGAGACTGATTTTTATATATACCTACAAATATCAGAAACATGACTTACATAATTTCTTAAAATTTACTAAAATTGATCTAAGAAAATTTTCCAGACTAATTTCCATAGAATAAATTTCCCAGACAAATTTATCAAAGACCTATAATCACGTTCTATCCTAGCCCCACAGTTGTTTTTTTTTTTTTAAACAAAAAGAAAAGCAGGGCAAAATTGTATCTTAGGGAAATTGTACCAATTCAACAAAACCCAGATAATGTTAATAGTATTAAAATGACTTCAGAATATGAAAAAGAAAAACTTGAAATGTGTTTTGAAGACAGGAAATGTTGATACCTATGTACAATGTTGATGAAGTATTAAAAAAGAAAACTAGAGATTAGTGAAAAATACTAAATAATTAGCAATTTGAATTTTCACATGTTAATGATAACTCATGACCAGTTTTATTATAGGAATGTGAGGATCATTTACTCTTAGGTAATGAATTAATATAATTAATATACTCATAAAAGAAATATTAGCACCTCCACTAATGCTGAAAAGGCATTCAACAAAATACAATACCTAGTCATAATTAAAAAAAAAAAAAAAGATAAGGAACTATTTATTGATTCCTCTTCCATTAACATGTTAAAATCTACCGAGTCTAAAATTCAGAATCTTTTTAAAATAAGGAAGTAGTAGATATTTTTCCATTAGAGTCAGGAAAAATGAAAGTATGCATGCTATTGCCAGTATGATTTTAATGAGGGTTTTATAGATGTTAATGAAATGCACCAAGGCAAAAGAATTTGAGAGGCAGGAGCACTGGAAAAGAAGACAAAGTTATCTCTATTGGTATAAGGTATGATGATACCCCTGATCAAAAAAAAATCAATGACTGAATGTTTATTAGGATAAGACATAAAATTAACAAGCAAAAACCAATAGCCTTTATGTAGCAAACAATAACCCATTAGAAGATAAAACATAAGTAAATATCTCAAAAGGTGTAGAGAGATAAGTTACATAGTAACGTAGTAACATGAATCAGAAAAGAAAAAAGAAATCTAAAAATTCAAATACACCTTAATATAATAGATTGGAATAAATGGACATTTGTATTTTTAGGATAATTTCTATCTGCTCATAAAGATTTATTTCTCAAATTAATGTATAAATTAAATGTGATCTTAATAAAAATTCCTGTAGGAAAAAATAATTCTGTCTTTCTGATAGAAAAACTCTGAAAAAATAGAGAAGTGAAGAGTAACTGCCAGATATTCTGACATAATATATAAAATCTTTATTAAAACAGTATTAATTAAAATGGTATGTATTTGGCACATGGTAAGACCAATGGAATAGACTGGAAATCCGAAAATAGTTCCTAAAATGTGGTATATGATAAAGTTGGCTTCTAAAATATGTATGGAGTAGGAAAGATAGACTTGAAAAAAAGATCTGAAACGACTGGAAAGCCATTTTAAGGTCAGAAATCTATGTATTAAAAAAAAAATGAAACCATAGATTTACTGGTGAAAAACAATGATTTTTTGATGTTGAGGCGTGAAGTCTCTAATATACTTCAAAATTCAGAATCGGTAACATCAGATTGATAAACACATTAAAAAAAAAAGTCTGTGTAAATGGGGAAACTAGGAGGAACTCCATAAGCGAAATCAAAATGAGGACCAAGGAAAAAAATGCTTCCAGATTTTTTTCATTAGGAATCATTTCCAAATTATAAGCTTGTAAAAATTAAGACGACCATCATTAGATAAAAGGGAGATAACTATGAGGATAAATTCAGAGAAAAGAAAGGCAAATGACCCATAATAACATGAACACATGCTCGACGTCAATTACAGGAAGAAAAATGTAAATTAAAATTACTCTGAAATACCGCATCTTACTAGCAGATTGGCAAAACTCCAGAAATTTGACCACACACTTACTTGGCACAGCTCGGGAGAACGATTATTCTCCTATACTGCTGATAAGTATGAACAATTACACAAATCCATTACAGGATTACTTAGCCCTCTTAAAAAACTAACCTAAATATTTTTCCTTTGGACCCACGGATTGGAATCCACTCTTATGGTAAATCTCCACCAATATGAAACACAATATGCACAAGGCTGCTCATGTAGGTTATTTGTAAGTGTAAAAGATTGGACACCAAATGTCTGTGAAAAGCAGGCCGACACACCCTTAGGTTGATGAGCTTATTTATGTAAATTCAGATGGGCTTTTTCTTGTGTGTGTTTAGATCAAGAAAGAATTTTGTCTTCATCACTGTGCATTGTGATGCTTCTGCTTATTTCTCTGGAAAACTAATTTTCAATTCTTAGATTTTTGTGCTTTATCTTTTTACATGTTATCTTAGTTTGCGATCTCTTTTTCTGTGCATTCTGGATAAGTTTCTCAAATTTACCCTCTATACCGTTGATTTGATTTTCTGTAATCAAATCCAATTGGGACTACCTCCAATGTGGATTTTTATTATGCCACTCTTAGGCTGCCAGCCCCCTTTCCGTCTTAACTCAGTCAGTTTTATCCTTAAGGTTTCTTGATTCTGCTTCCTATAACTCATTTCCTCTTGCATTATTTTGAGCACAACAAGCTGCTGCTTGCTTAAAAGAAAAAAAAATACATCTATTCTTCTTGTGAAGGTTATTTTCAAAGTTTTTTTTTTTTTTTTTTTTCCTCTATTAAGTATAATTTGCTTTTTGTTTCTGCTGGGTGGTAATTCATAGATGTATTTCTATTTGCCTTGTCTGGGCAGAGTGTTTGCCCTCAGGGTAGATGCCATGTTTCACAGCTCTTGTCACTATTTACTTGAATGGTAGGTGGTTTGTCTTCTATCTCAGCCTGAAGCACCACCCTAAGCTCGATTTGCAATTCGTGAAGTAGTTCTGTAAACTCAGTTTCCATCATCTGCTGCTTCGATGCTAAGCTTCTCTTGTTCCAATATTCACTTACTGTTGGAATTCTTTGAACATAAAATGCTCTATCCTTGCCTTTTTCCCAACACTGCTCCTTGCTTTTTTCAATTCTATACCACTGAATATAACATTCGAATCAACATAGTTCTACTTAGGTATAAAAGGGAAAGAAGCCAATACATGTTGGAGACAGAGCTGTTCACTGTATTATGAATTTCATGCATATCCTATTTTTTGAGGGGGGGGGGTGATTTATTTCAGGCCCAAATGTGGATGTTTTATATATAATACACGAATGTGTCATGACTTATTAAGCAGAAATTTGGCCCCGAGTTAGGCCCACGGGCCTTTCCATAGGTCTACTTAGATTATTGTTGAGTACCTATACTAGATCTTTGGCAATACTTCTGTATACAGTGGTCTTAAATTTGTGTCCTTTGCTTCCTCCCCTCTGTTGTCCCTTTCTTCATTTTTAAACAAAGAGAGACTAATAGAAACATTGTGTTTAGCGTACTGGTCAGATTCTCAATTAAAGGTGATGTTAATAGTGCATAGCCCCTTGCCTGGCTCAGAGTCTGGCAGGCGTTTGTACACTGTGACTTCGCTACACTTGAAATTGTCTGCTTTCAGTACCTGCTTTTGTGCCTCACATATGCAGTACAAGAAAAAGTTTCTCCAACTTACCCATGCATACTCAGATGTGTAAAGGGGGCAGCCATTTCTTGGTGCCAAACCTAACTCTTAACGGACAGCTTTCCTAATTTACATATATGTATATACACATGTACACATACATTCTAAAATGTGTTAATAAAATTCACCTTTGAGGCCATTCCACCATGTCAAACTAATAGCAACAGTACATTTAAATCACCCAATTAAAAAGTGATAGCCTTGGGGTACCTGGGTGGCTCAGTTCATTAAGTGTCCAGCTTCAGCTTAGCTCACCATCTTGCCATTCATGAGTTCCAACCTCACATCGGACTCTGTGTTGACAGCTTAGGGCCTGGGTCCTGTTTTGGATCTGAGTCTCCCTCCCTCCCTCCCTTTCTCTCTCTCTCTCTCTCTCTCTCTCTCTCTCTCTCTGCCTGCCCCTCCCCCCCCCCCCAGGGCTCACACTGTCTCCCAAAAATAAATAAACATTACAAATTTTTTTTTCTTTTAAATGATAGCCCTTTTCAAAAATAAAGCAAGAATTTCTGTAGAGCAAAAGAAGTTCCAAAGTGTGATTATTGGGGCCAAAGCTGCAAATCTGCTGAGCACAGGGTATAGCTGCAGATGGCATTGAGCTATTCCATTGCTTTGTGGAAAATGGAAACCGGGTATGCAATATGCCCAATATTCGCTCTTGGTAGGAGCTACTAAGAATTGATAGTAGACATGTATTGGGATGAGGAGACCAAAAGCACCTGTGGAGAGAAGGAAACGTCTTTATACATACAGTTGAGCACAGAAGTGAAAGAGGGAGCAACAAAACTTAAAAGAGCCTGCCTAATTTAAGATGAATCTGTAACTCAAAATATGAAAACCTCTTGGTAAATGAATAAGAAAGTTACGTTAAAAAATAAACAATTGCGAGGCTATTTACTATGGAAAAATAAAAATAATAGAACAACCTAAAAATAAATGGGAAATGTATATAGGGGTCTTAAGGAGTTTATAAAAACATACGTATAAATACCTAATGGCAAGGAGTTAAAAAGCAATATAAGTAGTAACAAAACTAGAATTGTTGGGAAACGTGAACTTTTTCTACAGCAGTGTTCCAGCATCTACTCTTGAGCTTCCAAAATGTTCAGACACCATTAAGGTGGCATCAGCAGTAGAAGAGTCTCCCTGATCTGCCTAAGTTCTGGGTCACAGCTGGCTCTTTCTCCAGCTTCTATTACCCTGGGTGTCCAGACACTACAACTCTGTCACTTGTGGTAGCTTCTTGATTCCCACATATCTCCAG
The DNA here is from genome assembly GCF_018350155.1 of Leopardus geoffroyi. Classification (NCBI taxonomy): domain Eukaryota; kingdom Metazoa; phylum Chordata; class Mammalia; order Carnivora; family Felidae; genus Leopardus; species Leopardus geoffroyi. Next base: position 154,185,174 of record NC_059326.1, read on the forward strand.
AGGTTATAGCTCTTGGTGAGCAGTGGGTCAGTTGAGTATGGTTCTGGAAATCATTCCTAGACCTAGGACACATGTCTTTAGCTCTTTTAGCAGTTTTTATAAGCATTTAGTTTCCTGAATTAAACTATTTCCTACTTAAATATTCTGAGATCATGAAAGGATGTGAACATATATGCTTTGGTGATTTGATGTGACTTGGTTTGAAAGTTGGTTTCTCGTTACCATTAGAAATAGAAAAGTCACGGGTCCCTTGGTGGTTCAATCAGATAAGTATCTGACTCTTGACTTCAGCTAAGGTCATGATCTCATAGTTGGTAAATCAAGCCCCGCATTAGGCTCTGCGCTGACAGTTGGGTCCTGCGTGGGATTCTCTTTTTCCCTCTCTCTGTGCCCCTTCCCTACTTGTTCTTTCTTTCTCAAATAAATAAAGGTTAAAAAAAAAAAAGGAATAGAAAAGTCTGTGGTATGTTGAGGTCTGTGATATGTAAAAGAAATGATCAAATTATTATCTAAATTTAACTGGAATGAGATGTCTATGTAAGGCTAATCTTTGGTAGACCAAGTTTACTGTTACAGACCACAGAGGGGAGAATGAAGTATACAAAGGCTGTTTCTCAATACAGTAAAGAGACATAAATGAAATACCCATCTGTTGACTCCTGAATCTTTGCACCACAGAAGAATAAGCAGCTAAATATTACCACATTAAAAATTTCTAATGTATAAACTTTATTTTTTAACAGTTATAGGTTCATAGCAAAATTGACCAGAAAGCAGCAAACACACCACAATTCCTACCGTGTCCACTGACTTCATAAATAATGTATATTTATCACAATATATGAACCTACAGTGATAAAATATCATCTCAAATTTGTAATTTACATTAGAGTTGATTTGTCTATGTTTTTTGGATTTAGACATCTATATGATGACATGTATTTATTATTGTATTACCAAACACAATGGATTCACTGCCCTAAAAATCCTCTGTGCCTAGAAATAGAGGGGCACTACCTCAACTTAAAAATCTCCAAAAAAAAAACCAAAAAAACAAACAAAAAAAAAAACCTTAGAGGTAACATCATCCTTAATGGTGAGAAACTTGAACTCTTCGCACAGAGATTAGTAACAGGGCAAAGATTTCCCCACTCCTCGCTCATTTCAACATCCTATTTAAAAAGGTATATAGTTAGTGAAGGGAGAGATAAAACAGTTCACAGGTGGCATGATTGACTATATAGACAGACTGACAGAATCAATGTCAAAATTCCTGGAACTAAAAGCAATTACAGCGAGGCTGTGTGATACAAGGTTAATATACAAAAGTTAATTGTTTTGCTATATAGCAACAATGAGCAAGTAGAATTTGGAATTAAGAACATTACCACTTACATTATTACTACAAAATAAATACTTAGGTGTAAAATAACAGGTACAATATCTACATGAGGAAAACTATAAGAATCTGATGAATTAAATAACTAAAAAGGGACATTCCATATTTATGGATAGGAATATTCAATATTGTCAAGAAATGAGTTCTTACTACTTGATATGAGGATTCAGCAGAATCCCATTCAAAATCCCAATAAGTTATTTTGTGGATATCAACGCAAAGGATTCTAAATGTTTTATGGAGTGGCAAAAAAAAAAAAAAAACCAACAAAAAACAAAAAAAGAAAAAAACAACCCCCCCACACACAGAATAGCCAAAACAGTACTGTATGATTGAATATACTTTTGAAATTCTCTATCGAATTTTTAAGTTTCATAGCTGGATTTTTCAGTTCCAGGATTCCTGCATGGTTCTTAATTTTTTTAATAAAACTTCTCATTTTCTTTAAGAATTGTTTTCCTTATTTTGTTTACTTGTTTGTGTTCTCTTGGATTGCACAGAATTTCTTGAAGATGATTATTTTAGTCTCTTTGTCAGGCCGTTTGTAGATCTCCATCTCTTTAGAATCAGTTACTAGAGACTTACTAGTTTCTTCTAGTAGTATGATGTTTGCTTGATTTTTCATGATCATTGTAGTCCTGCAACGACAACTGTGCATTTTAAGAAACAAAAATCCCTGATAGGCTTTATAGACTAATATTGGCAGGTAAATATCTTATCCTTTCAGGTTCTAGGTTGATGAGATTGTCTTTGGGATCCCACACAAGTGGGGTTGTGGCCTGGTCACATGGCTGCTGCTCAACCCACATTGGGGTCTGCCATTTTGGGGCCCATTACCTGGGATTTATGTGGGCATGGGTCATTTCTAGTCTGAATGGATGGGACTCTCTCTAGTACTTTGGTCAGTAGAGCTAGTGCTGGGCCAATGGTACACCTCACAATCTGCAGTTGAGTTCACAGATGGCCATACTTTTACCAGTGGCATGGAGGAGTGTGGCTTCTTGAGAGGACTCCTACCAGGTCACTGGATGGGTTCCTGGGCAGTCAGGACTGGCCTAGGGATGTGGCTTAGTGGAGCTGGAACTAAATCGGAGGACTTCATGAGAACCTATGGATAAGGAATGAGGTCTGCAGACCTGCCTCCAGGGGCACAAACAAATATGTATCTGTTGGTTCCCTGGATGGACATGACTGCTCTTGGACTGCAGCTGAGGGAACTGGGAGGGCTGGTTCACAGACTTTTACAAGGTACACAGGATCAAGATTGGTAGACCTGTTACCAAAAACTTGGTCCTCCTCGCAGATTCCTTGGCAAATGGTGTAGGTGGTGGGAGCAAGGCCAAAGACAGTTGTGACTAATCCCTCCAGGATATGGGGCTGCTTCCCGGGTTTTAGCCAAGACTATTTTGGAAAGCTCGTCATTTTGGGATAGGCCTTTCTCAAGACGACCCTTCAATATTTTAGACTCCATGAGGCTTTTGCAAACTTCTATCTGGATCCCAAAAACCCTCATAAATGCTTTTATGTGTGTGGATAACTGCTAAATTAGTGTTGTTGGGGGATATGAATGGGGAGCCTCCTCTTTAACCATCTTGGTGACATTGTCATTCCACTCACTTTGAAAAGTTGTGCTTTTGTTTTCACTTAGTTCAAACTATTGAATTTCTTTTAAGAGGCCTTTGACCAATATGTTATTTAGAAGTATGTTAATTCGTCTCCCTAAATTGTGGGATTTTTAAAAACTATCTTGTTGAATATTGCATGGTAACTTGAGAACAATGTATATTCTGCTGTGGTTGGATGAAGTAGTCTATAAGTGGAAATTATATTCATTTGATGATGGTGATATTCAATTCAACTCTATACTTACTCATTTTCTGTTGACTGGATATGTACATTCCCAATAGAGGTGCGTTCAGGTCGCCAACTATCTTAGTGTGGATTCATCTGTTATCTTTATAATTCTGTCAGTTTTTGTCTCATATGATTTTGATGTTCTGTTGTTGAGTACATACTCATTAAGTATTCTTACGTCTTCTGGGAGCATTGGCTTCTTTATCATCATGTATTGGTCACTTTTATCTATGAAGACTTACTTTGCTATGTAGTCTGCTTTGTCTTAATATAGCTCCTCAGGTTTTCTTTTGATTAGTATTAGCATGGTATATCTCTTATTTCTTTACTTTTAGTATATATGTGTCTACATGTGTATCTTAAGGTGGGTCTCTTGGAGGCAATACATATTTGCATCTTGTCTTTTGATCTATTCAGACAATCTCTTTTAATGGGTACACAGTCATCTCCCCCACTTCCCACCCCATCTGTGGGTTTGGTTTCTACATTTTCATTTACCTGCAGTTAACTACAGTCTAGAAGCGGTAATTCTTCTTCTGATGTATTGTCAGAAAGACAATTGTAGCCTAACACTACTTCACAATGCCTATGTGATTCACCTCATTTCATCTCATCACATAGACATTTCATCATCTTATATCATAAGAAAGGTGAGTACAGTTTAATAGGGTATTTTGAGAGAAAGAGAGACCACATTCATATAGCTTTTATTATAGAAAGCTGTAATTTTTATTAGTTACTCTTAATCTCTTACTGTGCCTAATTTATAAATTAAACTTTATCATAGGTATATACGTAGAGGAAAAAACATAGTATATAGAGGGTTCGTTATTGTCTGGTTTTGGGCATCTACTGAGTGTCTTGGCACATATCTCATAGATGAGAGGGACTACATTATTTGACCCTGGATGTTTAAAGTGATTTTTAGTTATAAATATGCACCGTATTTTTTTTTTACTGTTTTCTATTTGTGGCCCAAGTTCTTAGTTTCTTTTAGTCTTTTTCTGCCTTTTGTGTTTTTACTCAGAATTTTTTGGTTCCATTTTCTCTTCTTTCTTAGCATATTAGTTATACTTTTTTAAACTTTATTCTTTTTTAGTGGTTGTGCTAGAATTTGCACTATAAATTTAAAAGTAATCCAAGTCCACATTCAAATAACAAACCTCTTAATACAAATATCTTATAATATTCCTAATTCATCTTTCCAGTTGCTTTATATTATTGCTGTCCTTCATTTTACTTACCTATAGGCATACTTAAGCATGCATAATTGAGTACATTGCTATTAATACTCTTTTGAACAGATTGTTATATCAATTAGTAATAAAAATTAGCTTCTATTTTACCTTTACATAATCCTTTTCTTAATGGTTTTCCTTACTTCGTGTAGGTATGAGTTTCTGACCTATATTATTTGCCTTCTCCCTAAAGAACTTTTAACTTCTCTTGCAAGGAAGGTTTTACTGGCAATGGATTCCCTCAGTTTTTGTTTCTCCATGAAAGTATGTTTCCTTCTCTTTTGAAGAATAATTCTGCCAGGTACAGAATTCTAGGTATTTCTCTCTTTCTCTCAACACTTTAAATATTTAACTCTACTCTCTTCTTGCTTGCATGGTTTCTGAATATAAATAGAATACAATTCTTCCCTTTGCTTCTTGATAGGTATTTTCCTTCTCTGACTTGTTTGAGGATTTTTTTTTATCTTTGATTTTTTTCAAGTTTGAAAATAAGACTAAATATAATTTAGGGAGCATTTATCCTTCATGGTGTTTTCTGAGATTTCTGGGTCTAAGGATTGGTATCTGACATTAATTTGGATACATTTTAGGTCATTTTTGCTTTAAATACTGCTTTTCTTCCTTTCTCTCTGATATTCCCAAGATTTGTAGTTGTGCCACCATTCTGGGATATTCTGGGTGTTGATGTTTTGTTTTTGCTTTGCTTTTCAGGTTTGGAAGTTGCTATAGAGGAAGTGTGAGGTCATATTCTTTCTCAACCATGTCCTGTCTACTAATGAGCCTATCAAAGGCATTCTTCATTTCTGTTACCATGTTTTTTTTTTTTTTTTATCTCTAATATTTCCTTTTGGTTCTTTCTTAGAATTCCCATTTCTCTGCTTACATTACCCATCTGTTCTTTCATGCTATCTACTTTATCCATTAAATCCCTTAGCATATTAATCACAGTTGTTTGAAATTCCACCCTAATAATTCAACACCCTTGCCATGTCTGGTTCTGCTGCTCTGTCTCTTCAAACTGTTTTATAAGCTTTTTAGTATGCTCTGTAACTTTTCTTGTTGAAATCTAGACTTGATGTACTGAGTTAAAGGAACTCATGTGAGTAGGTCTTTAGTGGTTTGTTGGTAAAGTGTGGGGAAGAGGACACATTTTACAGTCCAATGATTAGGTCTACTCAGTAGGTTCTGTACTCATGAACCACGAACTTCATCAGTCCCTCTCTATTTCTCCTTGAGTACTTGCCTTCCCTCAGGTAGGATAGGTGCTGATAAAACCTCAGAAACTTCAGCTCTGGTAAAATAGATTCTCCTGAGGGAAGGACTGGTTAAGAACAGAATGCTTTGGTGTATTTCAGAATGGTTTCTTTTCCTTTCCCCCTGCGGGATGTATGGGGGATTTTTTTCTGATATTCATCACAAAAGTTTGGTTAAACTCCTGAAAGTAAAATTCGTAACAGCCCGGCACCCCCTCTACTTACTATGTGTCCCCTTTGAATTTCTGACTCAGACTTGTCCACATTGAGGATCTAGCAATTGGTCAGCGACAGTTTAGATTTTCCTATTCTGTTACTGGCTCCTGTTCTAGAGTTTCTGCGTCAGTAACTTTGTGTAGTATGTCTGTCTCTCCAACTTTGTGATGGCATCAGTTAGCCCTCTAACCTCACTTATCTGATAGATAGGTGAAAATTTGTTGATGTTTTTCTTTAGCTTTTTACTTAACATGGGAAGGAGTGGCAACTTCTAAGTGCTTTATAATGACAGCCTAGAAATCAAAAGCCTCAAAACTACATTTGTTAATGAAACAAAAAAATAGAATTAATGAATGCGTTGATGTGTGAATAAAGATCTCATGTTTTTTGTTCTTGTAGGTAAATTTGGTTGAGTAACCCACCGTTAAAGTTACACTCTGCCCAGTGTATATTCCACATGGATTTTCTTGCCTCAATTGTGACCAATTTCATTCTCTGTCTGAGCGAAACCTCCAAACCCATTTGGGTTAACCATTCCAAGTGGAATGCTAAGGACTCTTGATCAAAGTTCTTAGAGTGTCTTCAACCACCTAACTATGCCCAATGCACACGTTCCAATTTCATTTCTCATTTGTCTAAATGCATCTCAGATTTTTAAGACCATATGTGATAGGTTTGCAAATTACTTCTATTTTACATACCCTAATGTTGAGCAACCCTTGTCAAGTACATTGATCAAGAAGAGAATGCTAAGTTAGAAGTAAATAGATTTGAATATATTTTGGAACAGCCTATATTCACTTCATTAATTTTCACTTAGGGCAAACCATTTTTGCCTCATTGTTTCATGTACAGATTGAGTAGTATTGGCTCATTTGTTAAAATCACCTCAGAGTGAATTAAAGGTATTTTTACCTCCTTTATTTTCAAGAAGTTGTTAATACTAATCTTGCCACTAAACTCTCCCAAAGCCTGGCTGGTAAGTGTTCTGACTGTATTTATGCCCAAGTTTCAAAGCTATTATTAATTTAAAATACTATTTGGGGGCAGAACGTAATGATAACATTTAGTTTAACTTACTGAGATTACTTTTATCTGTGTTCCTTTAAGGCTCTGACTTGCCATGTTGCTTCTCTGAAAAAGGAGACTTTGTTTCATTGTAATTAGTATTTTGTGCATTGATTTCCATTTCAGCAAACATTTCTCCTACATTATATATTTTCAAGACATTTTTAGCAATTCTGACTTGTATCTGAATCAAATTAATAAAATTGAATGTGACAGAAGTCAAAGTTACTGAGATTTTTTCTCCTTTTTTCATCTGCTGCTGAAAGTTACTGCAAAGATAACTATCTGTATTTCCATATCTTGTTATATCTTAACTTGTGTTTGAAGGTTAGAATTACAGTGATGCTTTACCAAATGCAATACACTTGTCTTTGTTGTTGATTGTCTCAGCCTTTAAATATGACTCTTGGAATCAGTAATAAGATTTTTGGGACCCTCTGTTAATGTTCAATCATACAAATAAAGAATGCAGGGGTTTGCCTATTATCAGAAGTTTAGACTCTTGTTCCTTTTTTGTTGTTGTTCACATAGCAGCTCTGTTAAGGTGCAGTAGAAGACAAACTTTTGTGTCTTAAACTTGTAAACTTTATGTACATATATTACTCATGAGATGAAAACTCAGTTAAGCAGAAAACCTATTTCTTCAAGCTAATATTTTGTAATAGAGTGTATATAATGTTGTTTGACATGTAAGTACAATGTAAAAATGACCTCATTTTTATTATAAAAAATAGTCCCTACTGGTAGTCTTACCATATGCGGTCATTAAATCAGATATAAAATTTAGAATGTAGATTTTTTTTCTGATACTATTTTTGTTGTACACCCATATCATTTACCTAGTGCACTGTTTTGTAGAGTACTGGGTGTTGAATAAAAATGTTGAATGGTTAACTAACTGGGGCTTAAATAAAAACTTAAAAGTAATAGGATATTTTCAATACTTTTTCCAAAATAAGTTGGCTTTGTGGTTTACACTTCTGGAACTAATGAAAACGTAAATCAAATAATCTGATTAGAAGGATTTAAAAAAATAGACAAAGATGTAATATTTCTACTTGTTTAGGGGATTTTTCTGCTTTTTCTTAGGGGAAAAATTCCATTTTAATTTGTCTGAGCCATCGAGTGGTTATATAGCAGAGGTGATCCTGAAACATCTTTGGTAGATACATTAGGGGACTAGCCAGAAGGAAAGGGCTCTTAAAACAAAAGAAAAAAAAAGGAGAGAAAATAATCTTCACGGGTAGGAGGCATACCTGCAGATAAACCTTTGATATCTTACCCTTTGTTTCTGTATGATTCTTAATTTGCGGTGGCATTCAGTGTAGGGATACTATATTCTACCAACCTATGGAAGTGCAACTTCTTGTTCCATCTTACTCCACAACCATAATTAATAAAATTTCCTGTGCACATGTATTCCCAAACTTACCATGTAACAACACTTTGGGACAGAATTTGTTTAGTAGATTTTATTTATGTATACAGTCCTTCATGTTTTCTATTTGATTCCAAAACTGTCTTCCAATGAGTGATCACTAACTGAAAGCACTTTTTTAAATTTAATGAAACTGGTCTCTTTGCTTTTGTAGGTTTTAGGTCTGGGTAATACATGTAGCTTCAAGAAAATGTAAATACCCCTGTGTCAGTATTTCTAATGACTTAAGACAAAGCTTTCAAATGTTGTTGAACCTGAATAAGGACTTTTTCTTGTGAACGGTTTTTTTAAAGACCTGTTAAATATTGATTTTTTTTGTCTGAACTTAACTTATTTCTGTTCCTGTTGCTGTGGATATGTAAGAAATTATCCCCGATCTAATATTGTAAAACTTCCATGCATTATGATGATGACTTGAGTGAGTCATGAAAGGAGAGCCCGTATAGAGACTACAGGTTATTTCACATGGTTTGTGTCTGGGGCCTTAGCTGAAAGACTCATAGACTGAGTGTTAGATTCATCTGAAGGTTGATACATCTGGTGATTGATACTGTCATTGAGGCCTCTGTTAGGCACAAGATGGCTGTTTCATATCCAGGAATTCTGTAGGTAAGTAAAGTAGAAATCACATAAAAAAGGGAGACCAAAAGGGGAAATTCTTACATTACAGAATCCAGTAATATATCACATGGATACTCTAGAAGCAATCTGGAGAAATAAGGATTATTTAGGCACAGAGCCTAAATAAAATTGTGGTGTCCTTATTAAGGCAAATTAAAATGTATATTATGTAGGCAGCTCTCCATATCTGTCACTCTGGTTATTCTCTAAGCCTGCCTTAAAATTCTCATAAAGCTTTGTGCTTTGTTTTCCTATACAGTTTTATCTGCTGCAAAGCTTCTAACTCAATTCCTGCTTTCTAGAGCTAGAGATAATTATATTCTAGTCCAAACCATATTTGAAATGAGTTGTTTATCATTCTGTCTGCATTCATCCCATCCTGATGATAAATTTAAATTCAAAGTTATGGTCCCACTTCTCCTTGTTTTATGGCTGCCAGTCACCAAGATGAAGATGAATATGGGAAAAAAGGGGTAGCTGTGTTCCCTTAATTGTATCATATCATGCAAAGTATTTATTAATTGATTAATGATGATATATTCATATGCTACCTGTAGAATAGTCACATTTTGAAAATGGAAAGTTTTCCTAAGTATCCAGTTTAAGTTCTTATTATTTCTTTTAAAAAAATGTTAACTTTTCTTTTACAGATATTTACTAAATTAGCAGTTAACCCTAACCAAACTGAGGACCTCTAAATGATTGGGAAAGTGATCAGATGGGCAAAACTCATTCTGTTTTTCCAATTCATTCCCTGTCAAATTTTATCTTGTGCTTTGATTTTAAATATAATTGAGTTTTGCTCTTAACTTTCTTAAAAGAAAATATATAACTAGAAGTAGTTTATGAGTTTTATTTTTTTCAAATATTTATTCATTTATTTTGAGAAAGAGAGAGCTGGAGGGAGTGGGGGAAGGGCAAAGAGAGAGAGGGAGAGAGAATCCAAAGGAGGCTCCACACTATCAGCGCAGAGCCCCACACAGGGCTTGAACTCCCAAACCTTGAGATCATGACCTGAGTCAAATGAGTCGAAGAGTCAAGACCTGAGCCAAAGAGTCGAATGCTTAAGCAATTGAGCCACCCAGTAGCCCCAGTGTTTTTAAAATCCTCTATTTCTAATATTGAATATAGAAAGTATTACAAAGACTAGACTAAAACCCAGATTAGTGAGTCACTTTTGAGTTTATTGAGATTAGAAACCAAAGTTAAATCAGCGGAATATACACTGCCAGTTGTCATTTAAATATTTTAAATTGATTTCTTGTTGTTTAATTATTATTTTTTTCTTGTGTTGTAATTGAACAAGTCATCTGAGTAAAGTTGTGGGCTGGAGCCAAACCAAAGTCATAATGGCTGAGATCACATCTGTGGATTCAGGGTTTTATTACTTAAACAATAAGAGACTTACCAAGTGACCATGATTTTCCAGGTGCCGAGTTAAAAACCCTGGAGTGTCTTAAAGTCTAAAGAAAACATGGAGAAGAACAGAATGTTCATAAGTTAAAAACTTATTAATGTTAAACTTACACACATTATTACTATTTAGATAAGCATTTGCTATGGAAAAAATATGACTTTTGCCAGTTGGACACATTGGAACAAACTGAGCAAAATGAAATGTGACTGTTAGAAGATAAACAGTAGGAGACAAATTTCTGTGTGTATAAAGTAAGTGACATTATATTAAGTGCATTTTAATTCCTTCTCTTTAGAGAGTATTTTTGCTTATAGAAGTCTGTAAATGTGAATCTTGGTGGGACTTAGTGGAGGAAATAGAACATTTATAAGAGTTTAGTCAAAGTAGATGGCTAGAGAGAAGAACAGAGTGGGAAGCTAGAATAACAAATGAGGAAATGAATAGTTTATGGGAGTTTGAGATAAGGACTCGGTTTCTATATTTGACATAGATTATGAAAAGAGAAAACAAGTTAAAACATCATTTTCCCCATCATTCCATAACCTTAGTTACTTTAATGTTAAAACTACTCTTAAAAATACAACTCATTATTTCAAATCAGAAGCTTCATTTTTCATTTCATCTGTCTCCTTAAATTTGTAAATCACATCACAAAATGCCTTTTCCTTTCTTTTTTTAAATTTGGAGCTCAAGTATTTTGCCTTAAGTTGTAAAGCAAATTGTATAATATACCATTAGAATCAAGTTGTAAAGCAAATTGTATAATATACCATTAGAATCTCTTAAAACATCCAGTTGAAGACCCTTAAGAAATCAAGAATAATGTGCTAAAGGCCAGTTACTTCTTACTCAAGCCGTGTGTTCCAGCCCAGAGAGTCTTCTTGGAGTTAGGGTTCCAGAGCTTTTTCCTTAAGTCTATTCAGTGCAACTAAACTTCTTCACTACCTAGTTTTTTTTTTTTTTCCCCTTAAATCTAAAGTCACTTAGACTGACATTGTCAATACTTTTCTCCTTTTTCTACCCTTCTCCTATGCCATCAGGGTCCCTAACCTCTTGGTTATGTCCCTGAGGTGCCCACCTTTATTTGAACCTCCAATGTTGATTGATCTCCAATGATCCAGATAACTTTCATTCTATGGCAATTCAGAAGTTAGATGAGGAGTAGAGTGTGGATAAAAGTCGGATCCTGTGTGTGGAGCATACTTTAATGTATCATGTCTTCACCTTTCCAAGATGGAGTAACGGGGTTACTCTCTCTTGCTCTTGCTCACTTCCTCTCTTCTGTTCTCTCCCCTTGGTTTCCTTTCGTATAGCCAAATAACCCTTCCATTTGATCACTCAGTTTTTGGAATCTTTCTTAGGCAAGGAAGACTGAAGAAGAATACTTGTCAAGTAATAAACTCAGTAACTTTAACTGGCTGCTTTTGGCTAATTTTGACTTAGGCTTTGGTTAAAATATTTTCAACAAAGAATTAGTAAAACATTTTTTTAAGATTGACTTTATTAACATTAAGTAGAAATTTCCCCATTCAAGCATTTAACTCTATACTTTTAACTCTGTATGTTGCTTGGAGATTTTATGGAGTTAATGAACACTAATTACTGTATAATTCAGAATTAACCTCAGTGCTAGAATAGATGGTATCCTGGTATAACATATTTTTGCCATCCTTTTTCCACCTGAAAACGTTAATATTTCTTGCTTGATCTGAAGGCTTATACATCTTTTGTGTTTCCTATGAGGAACTCCCTTGTTCATTTTCTCTTGGCTTTTGGATCCCCCAGAGAGATTGTCTTTTCCCTTGTCCTCTTCAGTCATATCTTCAAATAGGAAATGAAGAATATGTACTCTTGGGGGTGAGCAGTTTTCTCAGACTGTTCCTAAGAAGTTTGGGGAACCAAGGTTTGTTTTAAACCCGAGCAGTTTTAGTCTAATTTCGTGGTTTCCTTGGCAGCTCATCTCTCTTTTAAAAACTTAGCAGGCTTTTTATTTGATAAATATCAGCCCTTAAAAGAATATTTCCTCTGAATTATTGTATCCAATAAAAAGAATTATTATTTAACACAACTATATCCTAATCTTCTTCCCCGAGTCTCCTTAATTTTTGAAAAATGTTAATAGTAGGTATGAAGACCGTACTTTTAGTTCTCTCTTCATTGAAAAAGCTAGTTTTAATTACCTTTATCACTTAATACACTTCTTAGTTTTACCATCCTAGTGTTTGTGATTTCACAGCAGTTGCTACTCCCACATTACAAGTGGTAAAATTTTGTGAATCTCTTTGTTTTCTTCCATTTTAACTTGCAAATTAGCCAATTCTTAACTTACCAATTTTTGAAATAATACACTGTAAAAAGCAGATAGCATTAATAACTCAGATGAGTGACATTTGGTTTTTCAAACTCCTTTCCTACTGAATAATAATGATTAGATTCACGGCAGAACATCTAAATCATGCTTTGTCCTGCAAATAGTAGAAATATTACCATCTTACCAGATTGCAATAACCAGTGTCTTCTCTACCCTATCACTAAAGCAATGACACATATTTTAGTAATTTGTTTCAGAATTCCTAACTTCAGGGATTAATTTATACATTAGAATAAGCTGAAAAAACATTGAATAACAAACCACCCTAAAATTTCAGTGACTTAAGAGAATAAAAACTTAATTCTCATTCCTGCAGAGTCCACAGCAAGCCTGCGTGAGTTTCCGAGGAAACTGTCTTAGAACAAGCAAGTAATCTAGGATGACCTGAGTTCCCACCGTGCTAGATTTTCACTATCTGGAATATGTCTCCTGAAAGGTTGTCATGAGAAGGAAAGAGAGAGCTAACAGGTCTCACAAAGCGTGATGCACACACCTCTTCCTTTCACAGCCCAGTGGCCAGAACCGATCACTTCTAGCGTGACTCTGCCTTTCTGTAGAGACAAACAAATGTATCCTTTTTTATGCACCAAAGGAGAGAGGACTCAGATGTGAATGAGCACTGAAATTTATACCACACTCATGTCTTGCCTTTGCAGATTTCTGTTCATTAACCTATGTAAGTGAAAAATCTGTATCCTTCTTAGAAAGCAGGGTCAGAGTATCACTGTGACTACGTTTTTCTCATGTGAATAAAATTAATATCTAAGACTGCATTCATATTCATGGCTATTGACTGTGTAGGTTTAGATTATCTTTTTATTTCAGATGTTAGTTGCTATCAGTCTATTAAGGCCTTCATAAAATTGACTTGAAATCTAGTGCCTAAAAACTTCAGACTGTGCTACAGTAGAATTTCTTTATGGATTTATTTTTGTTGTTGTTGGATTTTGCTATCTTTCTTCTGTCCTTTGTTGACCATAATATGGAATATCTTTTATTTCCATAATTTACGAATATACAGACTCTGTCTCACCCACTTACATAAATGGAAGAATTTACTGAGTTTGAGAGGACACAGTGGGCTTATACTGCAACAATACAAACTTTACTTTTAGTCTCTATTTTTTTAAAAAAATCACTCTTGACAAACAGTTATTTGATCTGTTCCTTTTTCTGCTCTTCTATTACAATCATTCCATAACCTCTTTGCTTATCTGAAGAACGGGAACATTCTTAAATCCTTGATTTTCTTGTCTGATAAAATTAGCCCCTGCAGCATCTAACTCTAGATTTAGGACCATATTAATTCCATTCTCTGGGAATGAGAGCAGAGTTCCATAGTTTCATTTATACCAGGATAATGACCAGTATCTTCTGAAGTTAAGATTCAACCCTCAGCAACTTGATTATTGCCTTCAATTTAGTTGCTAAGGAAGTCCTCACATAGATCTGGCTTCCAGAGTAACAGTGTTTCAATTAAGGATTCAGATAAAAAGCTCTTAGAAGTAGAAATTAGATTTCATTGACTTACTTTAAAAATTGTTTATAAAAAACATTTAAATGTATGTAATCAATATCCTGGATCTTATTAATAAGTACCCCTGAATTATAAATAAATTTTGAAGTCATGTGGTAGAGTTTTTAGGACTTATAAATTCTCAATATATGAGAAAAATCCAAATTAAGACTTTGAAAGGCAAAATCTATTTTCTAATTTGAAAGAAAGAAATGCTTAAAAGAGACTAATTTTGTAATTTTTAAGATGTATATTTACTTTGGAAGAGACTACCTTAACTTTAAAGATCATTCTTTGTTTGACCCAATGTGACACATCTTAATATCTATTAAGTTCCAAATTATACAGAAGCAATACATTCTTTTCATGTGACTTTTTAATGGCAAAAATTAGGTCGCATGCTTATATATAAAAGATAGCAAAACTTTTAATAAAAGGCATTTCCAGGATCATTTTTAATCAACCTTTATCACCTATTATTCACCCTATTAAAGATGAAAAAGGCAAGGATGACAGGTATGTCAAGATGAATCCCTCAAAAAGATACATGTCAATGTTTAAATAGGAAATATCAAGGAAATGGTAGATGATAAAAAGTGCATCTTTATTCTTTCCTTTACACAGAGATTTGATGCAATGAAAGATAATGAGCAATTTCCTAGAACTTTGAGCAGCAATCTAGTGATGAGTTATTAGGTCAGCTTCCCCTTGCTCAACAATCTGCTGGCTGGATTGAGACGAGTTCCTAAGAATAGGTTAATGAAGTTTATAAAAACTTCAAAACCTATATAATAAGTAATGAATAATGACATGACATGTTGATGTTTTGTGGTTATCTGGAATTATTTCTCTTTTTTCCAAAAACACTGTTTATTTCATCATACAATTACACATTTTCAGACCATAAAAAATCTCTTTCATTAAACACAAACTGGAATTAGACCGTTTGCTTGTAAGTACTTAAACATTTGGTTTGACAGCAGTTTATGACATGAGTATGGACAGATATAGACCCGATTTAGGGAGTTTATGCTCTGGGGTAGGCTAGGAATAAAAAGTAGAAGTGTGTGCAAAAATTACCTGTTAAATGGTTCTATTGTTTACTATTCAAAATGAGGATAATAATGATTTCCAGGGAATATATGCTACTGTTTGAAATGTTAAATTTAGTAAAGGTACTATGTAATGGTCTTTCACCTAAGAAACATTTTGATTCCTTATTGCCTTAAGGTTTTGACCATTGGCTCAGTGTCCTGCAATAACTCCTACTGTCTGAAGATCCTGCAACGGATATGAAATTAATTGAGATATTTGGTACTTCAGTTAGGTGATTAAATATGACCAAGAATTGGTATCATGATCTATGTTATGTTAAAAAATGTAACCTAGAAAGGATCCTCATCTTACCTCAAAATGCTATCTTAATTTTTGCAATTTGCATTTCCTGGTAATTTTGTTAAAAGAAGTAATTATATCCCTATAAATATTTTAATACTTCAATATATTTTAAATAGCTCATCATTAATCAAGAACCCTTAAACAGCATGTAGGGTTTGAGAATAATAAACATACCGTAACATATTTTAATACTTTGAGATTTATTTAGTATAAGTGGATCTTAGATCCTTTATATAGAGGAAGTTGAAAAAATACATACATATATTTTAATTCAAAATAAAAGGCTTCAACTTTTAAAATGTTTTATAAGAAAACTGAGATTACAAACGGTATGCAAATTCTTTAAAACTCTTCAGATCTGTAGGGATAATGTTTCAGAAATAAAGATGGGAATGAATAATCTAGCTTACATATGGAATGATAAATTCTCCGTCAACTCTCTCAAGATTCAAACATTGAACAATTTTTGATTATGTAACTAAGGAAAACATTGTCAGCTATTACCCCACCCAGTGAATTATAATAGGATGGAAAATCACATTGTGAACAACTGCTGCTCACACTCTGCCTAAGAAATCGTGGTAAAGTTGTATTGCCACTTTGCCCTCGCCCACCATGATTAGCTTTAGTTTATGAGGAAGCGCCTGGGCTGGGCTGCCGTAGGCAGTACCATTCTTGCTGCTCTCACTGCATCAAGTTTGTTCTGGCTAAACACGCTCTTAGCGGATTAACCTAGAGAAGATTTCTGCTTTTCTGCCAACCAGGCAAAATAGTGATAAATCCATGAAGCCAGTCAACTTAAAGTGAAGTTGTATAAAAAGTTTGAATACAAACAAGTTTATATTTTATGAAAAACAATCCATTACTCAGTTTCCAGGTAACTGGAACTTTACAATGAAGTAATTCCCATATCAAAAAAAAAAAAAAAAAAAGTTTGCAAAGCTTTATCTTTGAATTTATTACTACTCTCAACTTTTATAAGTCAAGAATGTTTAACAAATTTTAAATGATAACCAGTTTTAAGGGTGTCTACCTTTTGAAAATATGTACATTTTAAAATATGAGAGAGAAAGGGAAGGGAGGTAGGAGGGACAGGCAGCAAATGAGAAATTTCTTCAATTTTCTTGTAATAGATTAGGTACAAAATTAATATTTTATAAGAACATTGAAGTATCTTCTCCTAAATGATTCAAATACAGAAAGAATATTTGAGATGCCCATAGCAAGTAAGACATTAGTTTTTTCTTTTGTATATTTATAGTTTTGAGAAGTAGATATGTCTGTTTCTACATTTGTTCAGACTTTGAATGCTCATCAGTGATAGAAATTATTTCAAAGAAAAAATAAGTTTGTTTAAAATAGAGACAAAATGATAGAATCTCTAGAAGTGATTATATTCTGAATTAAATTATCATTAAGATTTCTAAATGTAAAATTTCAGCCTTAGTGTCAAGATGCAGTAGTAGAAAAAATCCTATGTATTTCATCACTTTAAAAGAAACTTAGGTGACATTTTAGAAAATGGAATGATGAAGTGTAACTTTAGTTACCCTGAATAAAATAAACTTTATGGAATCTATTATCTTTGGCTATGGATCAAAGAGAGATAAACAGCAACTGTATTGAGAAATTGGGGCCTTTTTTTTTTTTTTTTGAGAAAGAGAGAGAAAGAGAGTAAGAGAGTCAGAAAACATGCATACAAAAGACAACAGAAGAGGGGCAGGGACAGAGGCAGAGGGAGAGGAAGAGAGAATTTTAAGCAGAATCCGCACACAACTCCAGAATAGTAAGATCATGACCTGACCCGAAATCAAGAGTCACAGGTTTAACAGAACCACCCAAGTGCCCCAAGAAATTGAGACTTTTTTAAACATTTTGTGACACAATTGATGAGAGCAGAGCAAGACTTTTACAGTAGGCAAGAGCAATGCCTCCGTTGTATTGGCAAAATTGCATGGTTGTCATGGCTTGTGCTATGTTCTTTTCATTCATTTTTTTTTTCTAAAATGGTCAAGATCCCCATGAGAGCAAATGCAAAGCAGGATGTTTGTCATAAAGTGTGTGTGCCTCATAATTGCGATTGAATTTAAAACACATGAATTCAGAGTACAGAGAACTAATTTCTCTATTGGATGACTCAGGTGGATTTTATTTATTTATTTATTTATTTTTATTCATAACATGGATTACTTATTTTTTCCAAACTTTATTGAGGCATATTTGAAAAATAAAATTGTATTTAAATTATACAACCTGATTTGATATGATACATTGTGAAATATTGACTGAAACTGAAAACTGAAAATCTGTGGAGAAATACAGGCATCCAGGTATTATACACAAAAATCATAAGGTCCCCAAGCAGAGTAAACCAAAAGAGGGCTGTATCAAGACATATTATAATAAAACTGTCAAAAATCAAAGTCTAAGAGCAAAATTTGAAAACATCAAAATGGGAAAAAGCCAAAGTACCTCATTACATACAAGGGTATCCCCCCCACAAGGCTGTTAATGGACTTTCAGCAGAAACCTTTCAGACCTGAAGAGAATGGGATGACAAATTCAAAGTGCTAAAAGAAAAAAAACCTGCCAACCAAGAATACCTTACCTGATTAACCTGTCCTACAGAAATGAAAGAGAGATCTAGACTTTACCAGACAAAAAGAAGCTGAGGGAATTCATTATCATTAGACTTGTAAGAAATGCCAACTGGAGTTTTTCAAGCTAAAATGAAGGTTAAAAGACAAAAGCATTAAAAATACCTGTGGTTAGAATAAATTGTTAATGGATATACAGTATAGAAAGAAAGAAATTATGGCATGAAAAATCTAAACTGTGGGTGATGGGAGTAAAAGGGTAAATGTTTTGTTTGAGATAAAAGTTAAGTTGTTACTGGCTTAAAATAGACCACTATAACTACTTAAGTAAGTAGTTAAGTAAGTAAATATATCTTAAGTAAGCCTCAAGGTAACAACAAAACAAAAAAAACCTATAGTATATACAACACAAAATAAAACATTAAAATTTAACTTTTATACCCTGGCGTCTCCAATTTTGAAAATTTGACCCAGATAAAATGATAATATTCTTGGAAACCATAGTGAAGACATGTCTATGCATGTATGTATGCATATGGTAACGCCCAGAGAAACTGATGGAGATGAATGAGTGAATGAACAGATAAATGAGTAAAAGCTCAGAATTCTCTTAAAAGTTTGATGTCAAAAGATTGATCTAAAGTCCACTCATAAATACCACTATAGGAGTCAAGTGTTGTAGTCTATAATTGTTTACATTTATTTAAATACCTTCTATCTAAATATATTAGGGGTTTTTAAACTAAGAAAAATGGCACAGAATTTTAGGATGGTCTCTTTGGAAAACCATTTGTGATTTTTTTTAAAATTTATTTTGAGCGTGAGAGAGAGCATGAGCAGGGGAGGGGCAGAAAGAGAGGGAGAGAGAAAAAGGAAGAAAATCTTAGGCAGGCTCCACACTTAGCATGGAGTTTGATGCAGGGCTTAATTTCATGATCATGGTATCATGACCTGACCTGAAACCAAGAGCCCTACGCTTAACCAACTGAATCACCCAGGCTCCCTATTTATGAGCTTTTTGAAAGATTGTTAAAACCTAGGAATTAGAGTTCAGTAATTCAGTCTGTGTCAGGAATAGAGCCTATTTCTAATTAGTCTCTGGTCATTTATTTTGTTTTGTAATGATTGCTAAATAATGCTGGGCCTCAAGCTATGCATTAAAGCTAGTCAGAATCAGTCCTCATATACTACTGTTTTGTAGTTGTTCCAGGTGCAAGTTAAAACAACATGAAACAAAAAACACAAAACACCCAATACATTGTGATTCTCATTCAACCCAAAATTTAATTATGTTACTATGTGGGTTTGTAATGTGGATTAATAGTTTTATTGTACTCTTGTGATTAGTTTCTGTTTGTTCTAATTTTTTTCATTTCTTCCTGACCTTGAGATAAAAAAAAAAACACACAGAAGATGTATTCCTTCAATTTAATGCCAGTTTGAGGTGTTTCTCCTGCATCATCAGATCAATGAAAAGTAAATAGCCTACACTTCTTGTTTCACAGTGCAGTATTGATCTCTTCAGCTTTTGCTTCCCTTTTTCCCTGCATGTTGTGTCTTTCAACCCCTGGGACTGAAGTGATTGCCATAGATTGGACAAGCTAACAAGCGCATGATAAGGAACCGGTGTTTTGTGGCATACTCACATACACATGCTTGGTATATAAAGCCTGCTTCTGCATTGAGAGAAAGGTGCCATTTTGTGTGTGTGACACAAGCCACTAACAGAAAGAACTAGAAGGAAAAAACCAGGAAGGAAGATTCTATATGGTATCCCAAATCTTTGGAGGTAGTGTTAAATTAGATGATGAAATTCCTTTGAAAAGTAAAAGACAAGTAGCCTGCGGGAAAATGCCACATGCTTTAAGCTGTAACAATTGACTGGATGTTGACAGCCTGTGGGTAAGTCTCTACTATCTTTTAGTATTTATGCATTCTCAGTAATATTTGTTGTTCTGTTTTTTTGTATGGTTTGGTTCTGGTTTTTTACTTGAGGCTAATGTTAGAGTTTGAGAAACAGTTGTAATTTGGATTCTATATCCAACACCTGAAAATGTGCATGTAAGCCACGTATTTGACTTGATAAGAAGCATTCAGAGATAGATCTGTTTCTTTAACAATCTGACTTAATTGTGGCTTTCCTTTGAAGTGGAAAGACATGCTTTTGTAAACATGTGTACTGATCTGTTCTCTAAATGCCAAATAATGGAAGGAAACAATAACTTTACAAAGCTTAGAAATACTTTGCTTACTCTATGCCTGTCTTTAACATGTTCATTGTGGAAATAAAAATGCTCCAAGTTTTATTTTTGGGCCCTTCTATATCTAACGATTTCTCTGCCATTGAAAAATGGATAAATGAATAATTGATATTCTATCACACGCTACCGTCTTCCTAGAGAAGCACGTTTTATACTGCGTAGCTCACAAGTTTTCTGACATCGCTTTAGAATGGTAGGATTCAGTTCCTTAACTCTGAGTGCTTATCAGTCATTAGTGCCATTGGTTTCCAGTTCTGTGAACCAATGTATATATAAACAAGTAAGTTACCCTTTATTTTTTTATGCCCTCCTACTTGAATTTAGTTTGAGAATGTATGGTCAGGTTATCCTTCTGGACTCCATGGATGAAAGAAATGTCACATGACAGAGGAAGTAAATAAAACTTCAGCTCCTCATGGGGAAACTTAACTCTGAAAGTGTGAAGATGGTCTGAGGATGTGTGTAGAATGTTTAATGTTAACTATGTTAAGAAAGAATTTCCACAATGCACAGGTCCCTGATTTTGATATGTAAATTGCTGTACACTGATACATGAACTTCATACTGGCACCATGGACAGCACTGCAATGCGGCTTATTAGCACATTGTTTTCAACACGACACTTTCATATCTTAAGCCTTTTGTTGTTTGAGTAGAATACAGTGTACATGGAACAAATTAAGTATAATGTTGGAGCTTTAGTATCTTTCTGAGGCTTTATGGCATTTTATACTTCTTGGATTCGGGTGATTGTTCTAACTTAAGCTATTAAGGAATCCTTAGGGTAACCCTAGTGCTGATTTGAAAGCTATTAATTTTCTATTATAGTGTGTATTCTGTAGTGTGGCACTCACCTGCATTATTGAGTCAACGACCAATTGCAGAGTTGCTCTGTGGTGATTGGAGCTTAACTCAACCCTCTGGGATCTCATTTATTATTTGCAGATATTGATTTTGGAAAAAGAAAAGCTAAGATGTGTGAATATAACACTGACTTGGACCTGGCCCAGAGCTGTTAACTCTTCATGCTCTGCATATTGTACTTGTTAACATATAAAACAATTATATATTTTGTGGTTTAAGCAAAGATCAATTATGCTGTGCTCACAATAAGTATTATCAATATCTATCAGTGTCTAAACATGGAGTCCCCAAATGATCTTGCTATATGTTCATAGAATCTAAACTTAGATCTTGTCATACTTAAAATTTTCTGATTCCTTAGAAATACAAATGAGACGTGAATGTTTACTTATAAAAACGCTAAAAACAAAGCCCCAGGTGTGTTTGGAATATGATCTCTAATTAGCATGTGTGTGTGTATGTGTGTCTATGTATGTAGAATCCTAATGATGATTTATTCTTAAACATTACAGTTGGGACAGTCCTCAGGGAGTTCACTCAAGTAGCCTCAGAGACTATAAAAAGGCTTATTTCATAACTTGAAGTTGTACTTTTTAATCTCTTTAACTATTTTGCCTATGCATCCCACCAAGTCCCTCCTCAGATATGAAAAGTATAGCATAAGGAATATAATCTCTATTGTAATAACACTGTATGGTGACAGATGGTAACTACACTTACCACAGTAAGCATTGAGCAATGTATACAAATGTCAAATCTGTATGCTGTACATTTAAAACTAATAAAATAGTGTGTGTCACCTATACTTGAAGAAAAAAATAAAATTATGTGGAAAATATTTTGATCTAAAAGAATATAAAATTCAAAATGAAGCCAGAGCTTATGTGGAATTCTAGCATGAGTGATTTCTTGACTGAAGGGACCCAGAGAGCCTCGTATGACCTTAGTACTCCCACAGGCTAACAAGTTTGTAAAGACACACACTTGTGAACTGTACAACAACCAGTCTCCTATGTCCTCATGTTGATAACTAAGGCATACGCTATGTTTGCTCAAAACCTGAATTTTCCCCTTAAAAGATCTTTGTTATTTTCACAGAAACAGCATTTCTAGATAGTCACTGGAAGCACTATTTTGTTGTGTTTAAGTTAAATCCCACTTTTTAAATGAATTTTTTTTATTATCTCACCTTAGTAATTAATTTAGAAGAGCAAAACCTATTTTATTAAAATTTGAAATAATCAAACTTCACAAATATGAAAGGGGGTTATGTTGTCAATAATCCATTTACTTGTACAAATCATCTGCAAATAATTGATTATCCAATAGAAAATGTTTGTTATTTAATTACCTGAGAGCTTAACATGTTCAAGGAGTACTCTATGCCATGAAAAGATGTATGATATTTGCACTGTAGACTCTTTAGAATGCATTTCAGTTCAAAATACACCAGCCTAATTGCCTCCTATTTGCAACTAATCCAAATGACCACATAAGTGCCCTTAGAAAACTGACGTATTCATTTCTTTTTCATTAAACAGAAATATATCTATTATGAGTTAGGATAATGAAGATATAAAAAAAAAGATTCACAGTAAGAATCCAATAAGTATTAAAGAAAGGAAAACAAGACCTTAACTTGATTTTTTTTTAAAAAAAGCTCTACTATAGTAAAACACCAATCCATCGTTTATAAAGCATAACCTTATAATAGAAGCAAAAAATTGTACTGTGTTGTAAGAGTACACCAAATATGGAACAAAAAACCCACATGTTTTCCTGTATAAATTTAGTGTTTAGAAAACTGCCTTTCGGTTAATTTGTAGAAGGATATCTAGCAAAATTACTTAATTCATGTAACTGTTTATTAAACCAAGTTATTTAGTATCAACTACATGATGAGGGCTAGAGAGGCAGAGAAAACAGGATGCATGTTCAGCCCACAGAAAAGAACAGGAAAGAGAGGAAAAGAAAGCCAAATTTTACACTTTGTGAAGGCACTTTCCTTCACTACAGAATTTTTAGTCAAATGTCTGAAAGTTTTTCATTCTTCTATATATTTTTCTAAAGGTTAAATCATAATGAATTGATATTCAGTTCAACTTTAAGTGATAAAAAATTCATCTGCAAATTTTGTTGGTTTATTTTATTTTTTGTATCTAGCATGTCATATTTAGTACATATGACCTGGAGGCCTCTGTAGGTTTTTATTGTTACAAAGTTTGAACAGACTAGGTCCAGTTTAAGGATCAAGGGGAGACACTCAGAAATCAGTCACACTGAACTTGGCTTACATCACTGTATACCTATTAGTGAAATTAGATACCAAAACCTAAACATGGTTACAGTGACAGAGCTGCTTAAATGTAGAGATGTGTATTGATCAGGCATCTGTTAGGGAGATTTTAAGGAAGGTAGGGACCTAAGATTAAAGCTTAAACACTTAAATTCTTCTGACAAAAAAAATCACCAAAGCACATTTTCAATGAGATATCTCTGATCTGACACTACAAATGATTTCCTAAGATGGTTAACATTCTCATTTGAAACAATTGATTTTTAATAGTTTTATCCGAAAATATAATTGGACATGTAAGTGAGTATTTTTAACGAGTACTCTCCTATTTATTTATCTTTTGGTCCACAAATGGCAGTGATTATCAACTGACAATGGGAAGTCAACATTATAAGTGGTTTCATGTAGTTAACTGTAAGATCATTATTTGGGTTAACATATGGATGTCATTCCTTTGAATAAAATGGAGGCAAAATAGCTCTATCACTGATAGTCATGATGAAGAAGTTAGGGAATAATAATCACTATCAGTGTATCAAGTTTTTCTCATTTTTTCTTCCTTTTCTTATAGGATGATAATTAACAGTTCTTATTACATATTACATGCCAACATACAAATAGCAGAAAATAATTCTATAGCTATTATCTTCATTAATTTAGAAGATGCATTTTTCTGCCACTATACTGGGTTCATATAAATATCAACTTCCAGTGTGATCTGTTCTTTTTTAGCAGCCTGTGAAATAGTACCATAAATTCATCCCCATTATGAAGGGCTTTAGCAGTGAGATTTGAAGCAGCTTGTCATGAAAAGAGTAAGGTATTACTCAAAAGAGATAGCTTTAGCAAAAGGTCATTGTTAGGCTCATATGCGTAGACACTGAGTACACAGCTTCTTTATCACTGTCCATTCATCCAATGGGACAATTTTATTTCTAAATTTAAGAGGTGGGAGATGTTATTGAACTTTGGTCAGAAAAGATGCTGATTCTGAAAATGACTCTTCTTGCTTCACTGAAATTTACCTACTTGTACATTTAGACACCTAGAGCAGGAATAACCACTGACATCTATTTGGCCCATGCTCTCCCCTTCTGGCTTCCCTTGGCTTTTTTAACCAAGAGTTGATATTTTATTTTATTTTTTTATTAAAATTTTTTAACATTTATTTATTTTTGAGAGAGAGAAAGAGAGAGAGAGAGAGAATGCTAGCAGGGGAGGAGAAGAGAGATAGGGAGACACAGAGTCTGAAGCAGGCTGCAGGCTCTGAGCTGTCAGTACAAAGTCCAATGCGGGGCTCGAACTCACGAACAGTGAAATCATGACCTGAGCCAAAGTCGGACACTCAACCGACTGAGCCACCCAGGCTCCCCAAGACTTGATTTTTTATAAGAAAATTACTCAAGTTCTCCACATGATTGTAACATGATTTTCTCCTGCTTGACTGACAACTTTATTAATCCATGCTCTTTACCCTTATAAATTCTGAAAACCAACCACATGTGAGGAGTGGATACTGTCATGAATCCATAATCTCTAATGGGCCTTTTGGTGCTACTTGGCTATGCCTTTATTAAACTTTTCATGACTTTCATATTTCCTAGTGACTTTTTTTCAAACATGTCCCACACTTAGCACATTAAAAACTCCATATATCATGCTCTGTGGTAGACTGGTAATGCCAATTCACACTTGGTTCGTTTGGTTCTTCTCTCTTCCACAAAGATGGTTTTACTTCTCCATCTCTTTTCTGTTAGGTAGGGCCAGAGGGTTCTGAGTCGAGATGGATTCTGAGTTATTTTCAGTGGAAGACCTCACCATTCTCTTCCCCCACTTTTGTTTTCTTTTTTTGACCTTGAGGCCTTATGATCCAAATCATGAAACGATACGATGGTAGAGCGTCTGTCAGCCTAAATTTGCCATGTACTCATGGAAGCCGTTTGCCATGGAGAAGCAGCAGGTCCCATTTTCATTAACAAGAAAGGAAATTTTACAGTTTTAAACCACTGAGATGTTGGGGATGTTTCTTCTACAGAAAAGCCAAGGATATCCTGACTAATGTACCTTCACATTTAGGTGGTGGTCTTTTTTTGTTTTGTTTTTTATTTCCAGTATCCTGAAAGAGTTGAGGTAATAAAACACATTCTCTTTTTACCATGACATAATTATATTTGTACACTTTGACATATTTCTGTATTTTTCTCTGCGTCAGTAGCAAAGGCAGAATTGTGTTGTGTAGTACCAACTGTTTAACTCCAACCCTTACACAATGATCATTGGCTTCTTCTTAGTTATTGTGTGACAATATGGTCAAACTTTTTTCACCTCAGTAAAACTTTAAAATTTATGTTACATATCACATAACCTAACATGATAAATACTTAATATTGATAAACACATGACACTATATCCAGAAACATCTTCAAGGTCACATATTTGGTGTCTAATGGAGCCCAAATCTGAGATAGTGTATCCGAGCGCAGGTTCATGACTTGGCTCTCTGTGTTATACAAACTTGTTGTGAAATTTTTGATTCCCTTGGCTTACACAATAAGTATTTACCCTAATTATCATTTTACCTCTGTGGATGCAACTGTGGTGGCTTAGTTCCTGATGAATTTTGGCACTTAAGAAATGTTCTATATGTGCTTCTTTAATCTTTTGCTTCTATCCTCACTCTCTTTCCAAACTGACTGCTAATTTCTTTGACTATGAAATATCAACTTTTAGGTTTGAATCAGATTATCTCCCGTCTCAACTTTTTGCTGCTTTCTACTTGAATACTGTTTCTTTATTCCTTTCTTTGTGCTTATTCTATGTGTTTTATTTTTCTGTTAAATATGCTTTAGTTCCACTTGTTTTCTGAATTCTTTGAAGACCAGGCTAGCATATCCCCATTTCTTACTTTGTTATATGTGTGTGTAGTTGATAATTATTTATAAATGAGTGGATCCATAAGGATCTTTTAGTGGGAAAACACCATTTATGTTAAATTATATTTATCAAACCAGTGTTTGGAACTCTAAATATAATATTGATATAATGTGTTATTGATATAAAGCTATTATTATCACTTGTGACACCATGGTGGCATTTTCTTAACCCAGTTAAAGGTACAACAGCTGTGGTGGGTTGAGGAAACAGATTCTGTCATGAACCTAGGGAAGTAGCTCTTGACCTTTTATTCATCTAGTGTCTACTCCAGATCAAATAGATTGAGCTCTATTGCTTTTCTTTCAGAATTTTGCCTCTTGTGTCCAAAGTTGGATTATTAATTATCCAACTGTCCAAAGGAATGAGAAGGTGTAATTTTATCTATAATTATCTTTCAATGCTATTGTTTAGATAGTAGAAACCAGTGAAATATTAAAATATTTCAAAAAAATCAGTGGTGAACTTGTAACTGACACAAATGATGGCATGGAATGAGTTACAAAGTTGAAAGCATACCCTAATTATATACATATATTTATTTCCTGTCTTTTGCTGAATATTTATTAGTAAATTCTCTGAATAAGGATTTATGTATTAGATTTGTTAACAAAATATTATGATTCACAAGATTATCCATCAACATTGCATAAGGTACTGCTACTGTATTTCTTTGTTCATTGCCTTAAGTTGGTTACCTTAGCCTAGTGTTTAAAGCTTTTAACTCTTATATTCAAAGCATGTTTCTGAACATTTTCAACGTTTTAAATGCAAAGTGCTTCTGTAGTAAGTCATGATACGGTGTCTCAGGAGACAGATGAAGCTGGCATGCTTTTCTTTTAAGCTGAATTAATGCTTGTGTAGACTGACATCCATGAAGACTAAAGTGTTTCAGTTACAGAAAGGAACTACAACTCAAGAGGGGCAGTTAGTGCCTTTTACTATTCTGCAACACTAATACATAACAAAAGATTTGCCCATGTCCTTGTCCCCTTTGATTCTCTTTCTTTTTGCTAAAATTCCTCTATCCATAACACGATAGTTTAGTTGCTTTAGACCAAAATTTTATTGCCCACGAGATGCCAAATACAATTTCTATGACACTTTCTTTCCCCTCCCCCCCCAAATAAACTGGTTTTAGATATCTAAAAAAAAAAAAAATTGGTCAGTGAGGTTAAGAGGTAATTCCTATAGTAGTGCTATTTGTTAAGGAAAGGAGTGAAGCCTGAGGACTCACACCCCAAAGCTAGACAGACCTATAAATAAATGCATCTGTACTGTAGTATTTACTAGGGATCTGAGCAAGTGACCTGTTTTGAAAACTTAATATGCGCATCAGTAAAGACGGATATGACAATAGGATCTGTCTTATAGGGATGATATGTATGTAGATTAAATGACATAGTGAATTAAAGTCTTAACATGCTTAATACTGTGTCTGGCATGTGGTAAACCTTCAATCAATTTTAGCTTTATCATAATCTTATTGGTATAATTATGAGTATTGTTAGGCCTCAGTAAGATTACCTGGCACTGATTATTATACATTAAATCCAATTTTTTCAATGCAATGTGAAAATGCCTACACACAGGTGTAATTTCTCCTTATACCATGTCAGCTTAATTAAAATCAGGATATTGCTTGGCAGATTGTGTTCAGAAAAACAAGAGTTTGTTTGGATAGGTAACGCTAGTAGGTTATAACATTTTAAGGGCACTTCGTGTTTTTAGAAGTAGATTTATAACTGCTCTGAGGATATTCTCTTTCTGGACATTGATTATGAGAATACTAGCAGAATATATCTTAGCCTGTATCTACATCAAATGCCTCTTAATTGTTACTTTCTTCTTTTATGTTAAGAACTTTCGTCAGGTTGTGTTAAGTTTTTGGACTGATCCATTATATTTGTTTTCAAATTTAACTTTTATTAAACTTTTTAAATGTTTATTTATTTTTGAGAGAGGGAATGCAAGCTCATGTGAGCTGTCAGCACAGAGCCTGATGCGGGGCTTGAACCTATGAACCACGAGATCATGCCCTGAGCCCAAGTCGGACGCTGAACCAACTTAGCCACCTATGTGCCCCTCAAATTTAACTTGTAATAGTTAACATTATTTGCAGTATTTCCAGGTTGTTTGGATAATATTATACACCTCACTCAGTGCCTACCCATATGAGTCTAACAATGACCTTTGTTAATGTGTACTACTTCTAGAATAGTTTCTTTAAAATGGCTTACTTTCTTTTTTTTTTTCCATATATGAAGTTTATTGTCAAATTGGTTTCCATACAACACCCAGTGCTCATCCCAAAAGGTGCCCTCCTCAATACCCATCACCCACCCTCCCCTCCCTCCCACCCCCATCAACCCTCAGTTTGTTCTCAGTTTTTAAGAGTCTCTTATGCTTTGGCTCTCTCCCACTCTAACCTCCTGTTTTTTTGTTTTTTGTTTTTTCCTTCCCCTCCCCCATGGGTTTCTGTTAAGTTTCTCAGGATCCACATAAGAGTGAAAACATATGGTATCTGTCTTTCTCTGTATGGCTTATTTCACTTAGCATCACACTCTCCAGTTCTATCCACGTTGCTACAAAGGGCCATATTTCCTTCTTTCTCATTGCCACGTAGTATTCCATTGTGTATATAAAGCACAATTTCTTTATCCATTCATCAGTTGATGGACATTTAGGCTCTTTCCATCATTTGGCTATTGTTGAGAGTGCTGCTATAAACATTGGGGTACAAGTGCCCCTATGCATCAGTACTCCTGTATCCCTTGGGTAAATTCCTAGCAGTGCTACTGCTGGGTCACAGGGTAGGTCTATTTTTAATTTTTTGAGGAACCTCCACACTGTTTTCCAGAGTGGCTGCACCAATTTGCATTCCCACCAACAGTGCAAGAGGGTTCCCATTTCTCCACATCCTCTCCAGCATCTATAATTTCCTGATTTGTTCATTTTGGCCACTCTGGCTGGTGTGAAGTGATATCTGAGTGTGATTTTGATTTGTATTTCCCTGATGAGGAGCGACGTTGAGCATCTTTTCATGTGCCTGTTGGCCATCCAGATGTCTTCTTTAGAGAAGTGTCTATTCATGTTTTCTGCCCATTTCTTCACTGGCTTATTTGTTTTTCGGGTGTGGAGTTTGGTGAGCTCTTTATAGATTTTGGACACTAGCCCTTTGTCTGATAAGCCATTTGCAAATATCTTTTCCCATTCTGTTGGTTGCCTTTTAGTTTTGTTGGTTGTTTCCTTTGCTGTGCAGAAGATTTTTATCCTCATAAGGTTCCAGTAGTTCATTTTTGCTTTTAATTCCCTTGCCTTTGGGGATGTGTCAAGTAAGAAATTGCTGTGGCTGGGGCGCCTGGGTGGCGCAGTCGGTTAAGCGTCCAACTTCAGCCAGGTCACGATCTCGCGGTCCGGGAGTTCGAGCCCCGCGTCAGGCTCTGGGCTGATGGCTCAGAGCCTGGAGCCTGTTTCCGATTCTGTGTCTCCCTCTCTCTCTGTCCCTCCCCCGTTCATGCTCTGTCTCTCTCTGTCCCAAAAATAAATAAACGTTGAAAAAAAATTTTTTTAAAAAATAAAAAAAAGAAATTGCTGTTGCTGAGGTCAGAGAGGTCTTTTCCTGCTTTCTCCTCTAAGGTTTTGATGGTTTCCTGTCTCACATTCAGGTCCTTTATCCATTTTGAGTTTATTTTTGTGAATGGTGTGAGAAAGTGGTCTAGTTTTAACCTTCTGCATGTTGCTGTCCAGTTCTCCCAGCACCATTTGTTAAAGAGGCTGTCTTTTTTCCATTGGATGTTCTTTCCCGCTTTGTCAAAGATGAGTTGGCCATACGTTTGTGGGTCTAGTTCTGGGGTTTTATTCTATTCCATTGGTCTATGTGTCTGTTTTTGTGCCAATACCATGCTGTCTTGATGATGACAGCTTTGTAGTAGAGGCTAAAGTCTGGGATTGTGATGCCTCCTGCTTTGGTCTTCTTCTTCAAAATTACTTTGGCTATTCGGGGCCTTTTGTGGTTCCATATGAATTTTAGGATTGCTTGTTCTAGTTTCGAGAAGAATGCTGGTGCAATTTTGATTGGGATTGCATTGAATGTGTAGATAGCTTTGGGTAGTA
This sequence comes from Leopardus geoffroyi, assembly GCF_018350155.1. Taxonomy (NCBI): domain Eukaryota; kingdom Metazoa; phylum Chordata; class Mammalia; order Carnivora; family Felidae; genus Leopardus; species Leopardus geoffroyi. The sequence continues at coordinate 154,216,028 of NC_059326.1, forward strand.
TTGACATTTTGACAATATTTATTCTTCCAATCCATGAGCACGGAATGTTTTTCCATTTCTTTATATCTTCCTTAATTTCCTTAATAAGCTTTCTATAGTTTTCAGCATACAGATCTTGTACATCTTTGGTTAGATTTATTCCTAGGTATTTTATGCTTCTTGGTGCAATTGTGAATGGGATCAGTTTCTTTATTTGTCTTTCTGTTGCTTCATTATTAGTGTATAAGAATGCAACTGATTTCTGTACATTGATTTTGTATCCTGCAACTTTGCTAAATTCATGTATCAGTTCTAGCAGACTTTTGGTGGAGTCTATCAGATTTTCCATGTATAATATCATGTCATCTGCAAAAAGTGAAAGCTTAACTTGATCTTTGCCAATTTTGATGTAAAATGGCTTACTTTCAAAGATGCATATAGTTGCATTGTATTTCTAAGACACTGTCTTCTCCTTATGACATGTAATTTTTGCCTTACCAAAATGCTTACATAATTTCAATATATTAATATTGACTCTAATTATCTCTGCCTTAAAATATAAGATGTGTTTTTTTTTAAGTGAGGTCAAATTTGTGTCAATTCCCTTTCTAAGTTTGTACATGAAATAGCATAAAAAAGAATAAAATATGATTTAATATTTGGATATCATTCACTGAAAGCTACAATTCACAGATAATTTATAACATATACAGAGACATTTTTAGAATTATAAAAATATATAAACTTTATTATTAAGAACAATAAGTTAAAATGACTTATCCCATTTTATTTAGTATATACTCTAAATTTCTAATTTCAAAAGGTCTATTACTTTAAATAAACCAATGTTATATCACTAAGTTTATATGAAGTCTAAAGATGTTATGTAGTATATGTTATATTTCATTGTATGGTGGGAGTTATCAATCTACTATCTGTTAATGTACATTACTGAATTTTAATTAAATTTATCAAATTTATGATATTGTACATAATTTTGCAGAAATTAAGATACTTCTGGTGTTAATAAGTCACAATAGTGTAATAAAAGATGTGAAATAGACCTAATAATACCTTAATCTCCCTCAAACTTTTTACTTAAGAAGATAACCAGAGTTGTGATAGGAGCAAATTTATTTCTTTATATACTTATGGCTCACAAGAGAGTGTCTAGGGTGGGACACTTAGAGCATGTAATCCAGAGTCTCCCGCCTTTGTTTTTTGTTTTGTTTGTTTGTTTGTTTGTTTGTTTGTTTTGCTTCGAACAGGAGTCTTGTCTTTGTGCTTGATGAGAGCATGAAGAAAAGGTACAGTTTCAAAAAAAAAAAAATCTTGGCTGTTTTCAGTATGAGTTTCCATGAGTATGTTGTGGAACTGATATTTCAGATGTCCAAATAAAATCCCAGAAGCCATAAATAAAGCAAAGACATGTGTTTTTATTTGCTGTCAGTTAAAATTGCCGGATCTGGCAACGTGCTAAGAAGAAGTCACTGAAGTTGAGTGGCTTATAGTCCCTTTATACAGGACATGTCCTCTGGAAGCTCTGTTGTATCCCAACAGAAGCAAGAGGTCATTTGTCCTTATATTGCACCATCACTTTTTTACACAAATCTTAACAAAAAGTTGTGTTTTTAAAAGAAAGTGGCAGGGATACAAAATGGTGCCACCACTCTGGAAAACAGTCTGGGGATTCCTCATTAAGTCAAAGAACTACCCTACGACCCTGCAACTGTACTACTAGGTATTTATCCAAAGGGTACAAAAACACTGATTCAAAGGGGCACATGCACCTCAATGTTTATAGCAGCCCTCTCAACAACAGCCAAAGCATGGAAAGAGCCCAAATGTCCATCGAGTGCTGAATGGATAAAGAAGATGTGGTATATATACATACAATGGAATACTACTCAGCCATAAAAAGAATGAAATCTTGGCATTTGCAACAACATGGATGGAACTAAAGCGTATACTGTAGTCTAAATGAAATAAGTCAGAGAAATGCAAATACTGTGTGATATCACTCATATGTGGAATTTAAGAAACAAAACAGATTAACATAGGGGAAGGGAAAGAAAAATAAAAAGACGAAAACAGGGAGACAAACCATAAAAGACTCTTAACTATAGAGAACAAATTGAGAGTTGCTGGAGGGGAGGTATGTGGGGGGATGGGCCAGATGGGTGACATCTATTAAGGAGGGCACTAGTGATGAGCAACGGGTGTTCTATATCAGTGATGAATCACTAAATTCTACTCCTGAAACCAATACTAACTATATGTTAACTAACTTGAATATAACTTGTGTATGAGAGATAGTCCAAGTTAATTACATGTTTTATGAAAAAGTGGAATAAACATTTTTGGTGGAAGTGTGGAATATCTCTACCTGTTTAATATACAGAATGTATCTTTATTGAAAATGTTGTGAAAAATTTGTAGTGATAACTCTATACATTAGAAAAGATACATGGTGAAAACTTGAGTGAAATGGAATGAATATTTTCAACAGCATTTATTTTGGAATGCAAATGAAATAATGACAATATTATAAAATAACTTAATAACTAAAAATGTTAAACTTTTCCAAAGATACTCTAATTAGCAGTATTGCTTCACTTAATCTTACATATGCAGCTGAATGTAGAAGTTAAGTGAAAAAAAATTTCTGGTGCCTTCCTTCAGTTACCTCTTGTTACCTAATTTTACGGATGGTCCTATTAAACATGTGATGTGTGTATTAGTTTTCTAGGGCTATTAATAGTATCTCAAACTAAGTGAACTAAATAATAAGAATGGATTACATTATAGTTTTGAAGCTGAAGTCTCAAATCAAGGTGTCCATGGGTCATGCTCCCTCTGAAGGTACCAGGAAAGGATCTCTCCCAAGTCTTTTTCATAACTTCTGGCAGTTCTTGGCTTGTGGAAGCATAACTCCAGTCTTTACATGGAGCTTTCCCTGTGTGTGCCTTTACGTTCAAATTTTCTGTAAGGATACCATACATTTTGGATCTGGGGCTTGCCCTTTTCCAATATAAACTCATCTCAGCCAATTACATCTGCAATGGTTCTTTGGTGAAACAAAGCCATACTCTGAGGTACAGGTGGTTAGGACTTCACCGGATGAATAAGGAGGGTACATAATTCAACCCATAACAATGTGACTAAAGGCATTTTGGATCTAAGGGCTCTAATGACTACAACAAAAGAAATTATTTATTTTTATATGTTAAGAAATGTCTTCGTGTAAACGAGTCAATTGTTAAGCATGACTATGAAAGATGGTTCGTTTTTGTTGGCTGCTAATGAGGTGATTCTAGACAAAAAGATTAGATTCAAGGTGACGTGATTTGGGCTATAGTTCTCTTCATTTCACTATTTACCAGGATTTGTTTTTTTGAGTAAAATATTAAAAATGGAACAAGTCATGGACGTGGTCCTTATCACTGTGAATTCAATAAGCTCTGACTTAAGTCACAGTAAATGATAGGCTTTGGTGAATGTAGTAGTCTGGTTGCTGCAGGAAGCTGAGATGACAGTGTTGGCCTAGAACACCAAGAGCTGCTTCTTACTGATGAAAGACACCAACTTGTTAATATCATTTGAGAGAAAATCCCTGTCTTGGCTCACTAGGAAAGGTTGGATCAAAGATTTGGCTTTTTTTTTAATTGGCATAATTCATCGGAATAAACACTTTGAATAATTCTCTGCAAATGAATTCAAAAGGAGTTACACAAATATGTGCTTCAACTCATTTGGAAGAGAATAACATGTCCAAATTTTCTATACTGAAATCTGATTCCAGAAATGAAAGTGATGGCCTGAATTGCTTTCCAAAAACTGGAATTTTGAGGACTAAATATATATGTATTTTTTTAATTCCAAATATTATAAAAATGGACTGACAGTTTGCCGTTTCTGGTACTAAGTCAAAGGAGATAGAAATTGCTATCGAGCTTTAGATTGCATTTATTTTAAAGTCAATATAATCTTAAAATGATTTATATATTCTATGCATATAATCATTTCATACAAATAAATGTTTATATTTCCAGCAGTTACTTTTTCTTATGTGTGATGCATTCCATTTATTATCACACAATAAAACTTTGCCACATATTAGACAAGGTATTGAAACAAACTATTACTCAGCCTCAATTTTAATTGTACACCAGACTGGAGTTACATGTTAATAATACATATTTCAGACTTTTAAAATATTTAAAAGAATATTCATTCTAAGTATTGACCACTTTTTGTAATGTTAGGAGGGTATTCATTTGCTCCACAGTGTTGAGCACTATTCTGGATGCGTACGAGAGTAAGGCCATTTTAACAAAGAGGAGAACCAAATGCACAGAACTTACTTACCAAGACCAGACAGTGCATGGATAGTCCAAGCTTCCATTTGACTCCAAAGCTTGTGCTCTGTTAGACCGTAATCACTTCTCTTTGTGCTTCAAAGAATATGTTACCTGTATATACAAATGTATACTTAAAAATGTATCTTGTCTTTATATGTTACACAGCTATGAAAAAGAAAGACATGTAATTATGGCTTGAGGAATGACTTGCCAAAGTCTTGCAGCAGTTTACTATATGACTTGGCAACATGAGAGCCTGGGTTTGGAGTCCTCCTGTCATTGTGGCGTGAGGAAAGTCACTCCAACCCTCTAAGCGTCAGTTTCTTCTTCAGTAAAATGGGGTCAGTTGTGTGTGCTAAAGTAGCCATTTAGTAATTCACTGGAATCTTTCTACAAGTGTTCCCTGATAAAAAAATGATCTGTTACATGTACCACAAATGTATTCTTCGGTGCTGTCTTTTCACTTTCTTAATGTTCTATTTTGCTAAGCAAAAGCTCTTTGATTTGTCTTACAGTAAATATTTTAACAAAACAAATAGAGAAAATAGCACATACCAGAACTGTATAGAAGTGATGAGTTTTGTTTAAGTGAACACACCATATAGATAGCACTTAGGTCTAAAACTATGGCATCTCAGATGCTCCCTCATCCCACTTCCTATACTTATTTCTCTCAAAAGGTGATTGTTTTCCTAAAACCATGGAACAGTGTTATCTGTTCTTAAACTTCATATGGAGGGCGTCATTGAGTATGCATTGTTTTTCTGCCCATGTCCTTTGACTTAACATTGTGTTGGTATGATATAAACATGTTGCATGTAATTGCAATTTGGTAATTTTTACTAGTGTCTAGAAACTCGTCATATCTATATTGATCTCCTGTAATATTAAAAAAATAATGTTTATTTATTTTTGAAGGAGGGAGAGACATAGCATGAGTGGGAGAGGGGCAGAGAGAGGGCCAGACACAGAATGTGAAGTGGGCTCCAGACTCTGAACAGTCAGCACAGAGCCAGATGTGGAGCTTGAACTTACGAACCGTGAGATCATGACCTGAGTCAAAGTCAGATACTTAATGGACTGAGCCAAACAGGCACCCTGATTTACCTTCTGTAATATACTTTAAAATTTTTTTAATGTTTATTTTTGAGAGAGAGAGAGAGAGAGAGAGAGAGAGCGTGAGAGTGAGCAAGCATGAGTAGGGGAGGGGCAGAGAGAAAGGGAGACACAGAATCCGAAGCAGGCTCCAGACTCTGAACAGTCAGTACAGAGCCAGATGTGGGGCTCAAACTTATGAACCTGAGCTAAGTTAGATGGACGCCTAAAAGACTGAGCCACCCAGGCGCCCCATACCTCCTATAATGTTAAAGAACATTTAGGTTGTTTCTAATTTAGAGTTACTGGAAATAGCATATAGTATATGAACATTCTTCTATATGTCTCTTTGCAAATGTGTGAATTTTTTTGATAAGTATCTAGGAGTGGAATTGCCAGTTTATAAGGTAGACACATATTAAGCTTTATTAGATACTGCTAAATTGTTTTTCCTTATGGCTCTACCAATTTACAATCCCACAAACAGTGTATACATGTTCCAGTTACTCTGAAATCTTCATCAATATTAGTAACTGCAATTTTTAATTTTTACTATTTGGATTGATGCATACTGGTGGTGGTTTTTGTTATTAATTTGTGTTTCCTTGATATCCGATAAAAGTGATCACCTTCTCTTATTTAAAAAAATTGTTCCTTCTTTTTAATGAAGTGTAAGTACCATACGGTGTTACAGTAGTTTCAGGCTTACAATAAAATGATTTAACAATTCTATATATTAGTGCTCATCAAAATAAGGGTGCTCTTAATCCCCTTTATCTATTACACCCATCTCTCTAACCGCCTCTCCTCTAGCAAACACCAGTTTGTTTTCTGTATTAAATAGTCTGTTTTTTTGTTCATCTCTTTTCATTTGTTTGTTTTGTTTTGTTTTTAAACTCCACATGTGAGTGAAAGAATATGGTATTTGTCTTTCTTTCACTCTCTTATTTGGCATTATGCTCTCTAGCTCCATTTATTATGTAGCAAATGGGAGGATTTTATTCCTTTTTATGGCTGAGTAATACCTCATTTGTGTGTGTGTGTGTATACATATATATACATATATACATATACACACATATACATACATACACACACACATACCACTTTTTTATTCATTAATTAAAGGACACTTGGGCTGCTTCCATAATTGGGCTATCGTAAACAATGCTGCTATAAACATAATGATGCGTGTATTCCTTTTAATTAGTGTTTGTGTACTTGTTTTGTAATTATCTCATAGTGCAATTGTTGGATTATAGAGTAGTTTTATTTTGACCTTATTGAGGGATCTCCATACCATTTTTCACACTGGATGCACCAGTTTTCATTCCCACAAACACTGCACAAGGGTTCCTTTTTCTCCACATCCTCACGAACATTTGTTTTTTGTATTTGTGATTTTAGCCATTCTGACAGGTATGAGGTGCTATCCCATTGTAGTTTTGATTTGCATTTCCCTGATCATGACTTATGTTGAGAACCTTTTCATGTGTCTGTTAGTCATCTGTATATATTTCTTGGAGAAATTTCTGTTCATGCCTTCTGCCCCTTTTTTTTTTTTTAAATTGTATTATTTGTGTTTTGGGTGTTGAGTTTTATAAGTTCTTTATATATTTTGGAAACCAACCATTTGCAAATATCTTCTCCCATAGGTTGCCTTTTTGTTTTGCTTATTGTTTCCTTTACTGTTCAGAAGACTTTTATTGTAATGTAGGCTCAATAGTTTATTTTTCCTTTTTTAACCTTGCTTCAGGAGACCTATCTAGAAAAGTTGTTATGGCTAATGTCGGAAAAGTTACTGCCTGTATTTTCTTTTAGTTTTTTCTTTTTTTTATGGCTTTAGGTCTCACATCTATGTCTTTCTTCCATTTTGAATTTATTTTTGTGTATGGTGTAAGAAAGTGATCCAGTTTTATTCTTTTGCATGTTGCTCTCCAGTTTTCCCAACACCATTTGTTGAAGAGACAGTTTTCCAATTGGATATTCTTTCCTGCTTTGTTGTAGATTAGTTGACCATATAATTGTGAGTTCATTTCTGGGTTTTCTGTTCTATTGATCTATGTCTATTGTTCTATGATCTATGTCTATTTTTGTGTCAGTACCTTACTGTGTAGTTTATTATAGCTTTGTAATATAACTTGAAGTTTGAAATTGTGGTGCATCCAGCTTTGCTCTTCTTTTTCAAGATTGCCTTGGCTATTCAGAGTCTCGTGTGGTTCCATACAAATTTTAGAAAAATGTTTCTAGTTCTGTGAAAAATACAGTTGATATTGTGGTAGGGATTCAATCAAATGTATAGACTTCTTTGGTTAGTATAGACATTTTAACAATATTCTTCCAATTCATGAGCATGGAGTGTCTTTCCATTTCTTTGTGTCATCCTCAATTTCTTTCATCAGTGTTTTAAAATTTTTGGTGTACAGGTCTTTCATGTGTTTGGTTAGGTGTATTCCTAGGTATCATTTTTTATTTTTGGTGCAATTATAAATGGGATTGTTTTCTTAATTTCTTTCTGCTTCATTATTGGTATATAGAAATGCAACAGATTTCTGTACATTGGTTTTTGTATCCTGTGACTTTACCAAATCAGTTTCAGTTCTAGCAGTTTTTTAAGGGAGTCTTTCAGGTTTTCTCTATATAGTATCATGTAATCTGCAACGAGTGAAAGTTTGACTTTGTCCTTAGCACTTTCGATGTTTTAGTTATCTTTGTTGCCTAATTGTTGTGGCTAGGACTCGCAGTACTGTGTTGAATAAAAGTGGTAAGTGTGGTCATCCCTGTCTTGTTCCTGACCAGAGGGGCAAAGCTCTGGGTTTTTGTTCATCAAAGATGATGTTAACTGTAGATTTTCATAGATGGTCTTCATTATGTTGAAGTATGTTTCCTGTAAACCTACTTTGTTTAGGATTTTTATCCTGAATTGATGCTGTACTTTGTCAAAAGCTTTTTTTGTAGCTATGGAAATGGTCATATAGTTCTTATAATTCTCTTACTGATATGATGGATTACGTTGATTGATTTGTAAATATTGAACCACCATTGCAACTCAGGAATAAATCCCACTTGATAGTGGTGAAGGACTTTTTTAATGCATTGTTGGATTTGTTTTGTTAATATTTTGTTGAGGATTTTTGCTTCTATGTCCATTAGGGATATTAGCCTATAGGTGTCTTTTTTTGTGATGTCTATTTCTGGGTCTGGTATCAGGGTAATACTGGCCTCACAGAATGAATTTAGAATTTATTCTTCCTTTTGTATTTATTGGAATAATTTGAGAAGAATAGGTTTTGACTCTTCTTTAAATGTTTGCTGGAATTCACCTGTGAAGTCATCTGGTCCTGGACTTTGTTTGTTGAGAGATTTTTGATTACTGATTCAATATCATTGCTGATAATCAGTCTGTTCAAATTTTCTATTTCAGTCTTGGTAGTTTATATTTTTCTGGGAATTTATTCATTTCTTACAGGTTGTCCAATCTCTTGGCATATTGCTTTTCATGATATTCTTTTATAATTGTATTTCTTTGGTGTTGGTTGTTATTTCTTCTCTGTCATTTGTGATTTTATTTGAGTCCTTTCTCTTCCCCCCCACCTCAATAAATCTGGCTAGAGGTTTATCAATTTAATTTTTTTTTAAAAAATACTCAGCTTCTGGTTTTCTTGATATATATATATATATATATATATATATATATATATATATATAATTTTCTGTAGCATTTATTTCTTATTTTAAGATGTTTACTTATTTTTGAAAGAGAGAGAGAGTGTGAGCAGGGAGAAGGGCAGAGAGAGAGGAAAGAGAGAATCCAAAGCAGGCTCCCTGCTGCCAGTGTGGAGCCCTACACAGGTCTCACTCTCAAGAACCATGAGATCATGACCTGAGCAAAATTCAAGAGTCAGATGCTTAACCGACTGAGCCAACTAGGTGCCACTCTATATCGTTTATTTCTTCTCTAATATTTATTATTTCCTTCCTTCTGTGTGGGGGATAAGCTTAGGAATCCCCGAGCTTAAACCAATGGGTTAAGAAGGCATAAAGAAATACAAAGTAACAGAATGCTCACACCTGAGTTCAGGTAAAACATACTGGCACTCCAAGAATATGGGGGTGCAAAGACACCACGAGAATGGGGAGACGACAAAAGTGCCAAGAATAGGGTGGTCCAAAGTCACCCCAAAATAGGGAGTAGGTTCAGAGCCCCCCAAAATAGAGGAAAAGGTCTGAAATAGAAATGGCACAAAGGTGCTCAATACATAGGAATAAAAAGATTAGATATTCAGGGTGAAAGCACCCTACATTTATTACTATAGCAGAAAGTGGCTTGCATAGAACAGGGTGCTGCAGGCAAATCAGCCTGGAACGAAGATGATTAACAAAAGAAAAGGTGTCTTGTTAACCCTGAGGTTATTCCCCCTATCTGTCTCATCCTTTAGGCTGGCAAAGATAAACAGGCTCGGCACCTCCTGTCTGCTGTTAACAACCATCTGCCCGGCGCCCGAATTTTGTTTTATATTGACCCAAACCCCAAACACTGTATATCTTCAAAACCCCCTTTTTCCCCTCATGTCCCCAAGTTAATTTTCATAGTTTGTGTTTCTTTGTGCACATTCATCACATTTGTAAGCCTTCAGATCTGAATAAACATGGGGCAAGGACCCTTATTCAGGGCTCTTACCTTTTTCCTGGACATTAGCCATCTCTGGGTTTAATCCTGAATCTGCTTTTTGCTGGCCAGAAGAGAAATTTAGACTTAGAGTCTACGATGCTTCTGCTGGTTTTAACTTATATTGTTCTTTTTCTATCTCCTTTAGGTCTCAGTTTAGGTTATTGATTTGAGATTTCCCTTGCTTCTTGAAATATGCCTGTAATGCTATAATGTTCCCTCTTTGAACTGCTTTTGCTGCATTTGAACAGCTCTATTTTCATTTTCATTTGTTTTCTTGCAGTTTTTTTTATTATTTCTTTATTTCCTCGTGGACCCACTCATTGTTTAATAGCATGTTATTTACCCTCAATGTATTTGTGGTATTTCTAGATTTTTCTTACAGTTGACTTCTAGTTGCACAGTGCTGTAGTAAAAAATGGTGGATGGTATGATTTCGATCTTGATGAATTTGTTGAGGCTTGTTTTGTGGCCTTATACATGATCTATTCTGGAGAATATTCCATGTGTGCTTGAAAGGAAGGCATATTCTGCTGTTATAGGTTGAATGTTCTGAATATAACGGTTAAATGCATCTGATCCAGTGTGTCATTCAAAGCCATTGTTTCCTTGTTGATTTTCTGTTTAGATGATCTATCCATTGTTGTAAGTAGAGTGTTAAAGTCCCCTGCTATCATTGGATTATTATTGAGTAGTTCCATTTTATTTGTTATTAACTGTTTTATGCATTTTGGTGCTCTCCTGTTGGGTATAAATATTTACAATTGTTAAATCTTCTTGTTGAATTGTCCCCTTTATTATTATATAGTGACTCTCTTTGTCTCTTGTTACAGTCTTTGGTTTAACGTCTATTTTGTCTTATATAAATACTGCTTCTCCAACTTTCTTTTGACAACTATTTGCATGGTAGATGTTTCTCCCTCCCCTCACTTGCAATCTACAGGTGTCTTTAGGCTAACATGAGTCTCTGTAGGCAGCATATACACGAGTCTTGTTTTTGTTTTGTTTTGTGTTGTTGTTGTTAACCCATGCCACCGTATGTCTTCTGAGTGGAACATTTGACCCATTTACATTCAAACTAATTATTTATAGGGTTGCCTCGGTGGCTCAGTTGTTAAGCGTCCAATTTTGGTTCAGGTCATGATTTCGTGTTTGTGGGTTTGAGCTCTGCATCAGGGTCTGAGCTCTCAGCACAGGGCTGGAGTCTGCTTCAGATTCTGTGTCTCCCTTTCTCTCTGCCCCTCCCCCCTAGCACTCTGTCTCTCTCAAAAATAAACACTAATTTTTTTTTGAAAACAAAAACAGAGTAATCGTTTATAGATAGGTATTTATTGCCATTTTAATACTTGTTTTGTGACTGTTTCTGAAGATTTTCTGATTGTTTCTCTCTTTCATGGTTTGCTGGTTTTCTATAATGGTATAATTAGATTTCTTTCTCTGTATTCTTTGTATACTTTTTAGTAGTTTTTGATTTGTGGTTGCCATGCGTTTGTATGTAATGTCTTCTGCATATAGCAGTCTCTATTAAGTTGATAGTCGTTTAAGTTTAAACCCATTCTTTACTCAGCTCCTCCCCAGGTTTTAGGCATATGGTGTCACATTTTACATTCTTTTATTTTGTGAGTTCTTGGTTTTTTACAGAAATATTTATTTTTACTGCTTTTGTATTTTTGACCTATATACTGTCACTTTTGATCTTTCCACTCAGAGTCCCTTTTAGTATTTCTTGTAGGACTGGTTTGGTGATCACAAACTCCTTTAGTTTTTGTTTATCTGGGAAACTCTATCTCTGTTTCTATTCTGAATGATAAACTTGGTAGACAGAGTATTCTTGGCTGCAGATTTTTCCCATTCAGTGCTTTGAATATATCATGCCACTTCTTCTGGTTCAGAAAGTTTCCACTGAAAAATCCCTGATAACTTTATGGGGTTTCCCTTGTATGTTATTATCTTCTGTCTTGCTGCTTTTAATTTTTCTTTTATTTATCACTGTATTTTGCCAACTTAATTACCATATATCTTGGTGGGATCTGCATTTGTTGAAGTTTTTGGGAGTTTGCTGTGCCTCCTGGACCTGGATATTTATTTCCTACCCCAGATTAGGGACATTTTCAGCTATTATTTCTTCAAATAAATTTTCTGCCCCCAAAAGGGGGAAGAAAGAGAGAAAACTCTCTTCTGAGACTTGTATACTACCAATGTTACTATATTTGATGGAGTTCCAGAGTTCCCTAAGTCTCTTTTTGAGTTTCATATTTCTTTTTTCTTCTGTCCATCTTGATTACTTTCCATTACTCTTCTAGGTCTTTAATTCATTCCTCTGCTTCTTATAGCCTGCAGTTAATTTCATCAAGCATGTTTCCAATCTTGTTTATTACACTCTCCATCTCTTACTGGTTCTTATTTATCTCTTTAAGGATCTCACTGATGTCTTCGATTCTTTTCTTAAGCCCGTTGAGTGTCCTTATGATCTATCATTGGTTTAAATACTCAGCGAGGCACGTTACTCAAATCTGTTTCACGTAGGTCTCCAGCCATGGCCTTGTCCTGTTCTTACATATAGGAGAAATTTACTGTATCCTCATTTTGTCTAAGTCTCTGTGCCTATTTTGTGTTTTTGCAGAGTCAGCTATGTATCCTGTTTTTGAGGGTAAAGGCCTTATACAAAATCCTGTAGTGCCCTGTCATGTGGTATCCCCTGTTCCTCAGGGCCTGGCACTGCCAAGAGTGTCTCTAATGTGTGCTGCGTGTTCTCTGCTGTTTTGTCTTGGCCTCTGTATCCTTTAGGCCAGTAGTCTTCAGAGTTTCTGTTTGTCTCTTAGGGACAGTGGTTGGTCCCTGGTCTGAATGTGGCAAGTTTTAACTAGGTGTGCTCTGGTTTGGCCTGCTTGTGAAATGAGCCCTATCAATATTGCCACTGCAACTGAGGTTTTGCAAAATTTCCGGGGATGTTGTCAAGGGCTTGCGCTTGTTTTCTAGGCAAGGGGGACCAATGAGGTGGGACTGAAGGAAGTGTGACTGGGAAGGACAGTTCCACTGAAGCATGAGAAGGTTTAGCTTGGTATAAGCAAGTTAGTTAGTAAGTGTTGGCCTGGTGCTGATTGCTGTAGGTGGCCCTGTGCTTATGCTGAGGGGCCAGGGAAGGAAGTGACACCCGCCAGTTCCTTTGTTCCTAGAGAGGAGTTACTCTGTGAATGTTGCCTCTCTGGGACACTCTCTGAAATGAGTAAATAACCTCCCCAGTGTGCACCAAGTTCTCTTCAGATCACTGTTTTCACCCTTTATATCTGCATGCTCTTTGCCTTGCCTTGTCTCCAACTGTGGTCCCAATGCCTCTGAGCTCTATCTAAGGCAAGCTTGTTGACCTTTGAAACTCCAGGCTTTAACTCCAGGTTTTAAGCCCTGCTGGTTGCAAGAACTCAAAAAATTTGGGCCCTCTAGATTTCCACGCCAATTGCTATAGGAATTTTTTTTCCTTGTGCTTTCTCCTGTGTGTTAGTCTATCTCTTGACCTTCTCTGTGATCATAACTCTCTCCTCACCACAATGGCCATGATCTGTTTCCCTCCAAAACCATGTCTCCCCACTTCCTACCTTCTTCATTGTGGCCTCTTCTCTATATTTAGTTGTGGAGTTTGTTCTGCCAGTCTTCAGTTTGATTTCTAGGGTATTCAGGATCACACAATAATTATCTAGTTGTATTTCTTGAGACAAGGAGAGCCTAGCATCCTCCTACTCTGCTGCCTTCTCCCCCTTCTCTAGATACATACCTTTTCGTCTCATAAATAATGTGAAATATTTTCTCCCAGTCAGTGGTTTGCTTCTGTATTTATTTTAAGTATCTTTCCATGAATGGAGTTTTAATTTCAGTAAAGTTGAGCCTTAAAGTTGAAATTTTGATTTTTGTAGGTGTGTTGCTATTGTATGTTGCATAAATATGTAATAGATTTTTTAAAATTGATCTTTTTTATTTTAGAGGGAGAGTGCAAGTGGGAGAGAGGGGCAGAGGGAGAGAGAGAGAGAGAGAGAGAGAGAGAGAGAGAGAGAATATATCTTAAGCAGGCTTCACACTCCATGAAGGGCTCATTCTCACAACCATGAGGTCATGACCTGAGCTGAAATCAAGAGTTAGATTCTAAACTGATTGAGCCACTCAGACACACTTATATTGATCCTTTATACTGAGACTTTGCTGATTTCACTTATTAGGCCTAGTAGCTTTTTAGATTTGTTTTGCGTTTTAAGAATTCATTCAGATTTGTTATTTATAGAATTGTTAAGAACAAATAGACTTTAATCATGTTAGAAAATGTTACTACTCAGGTTTTATCAGGACCTGTTAAAAATAAGATTTAAAATAGCAAAAGCATTAAAAAAAGAATAAGAAGAAAATAAATTTCTTTAATTCAGTTACTTAGAAGTAGAGTTTGAATTCTGATTTTTAAAATTTGCTTGGGAGGATATCTAACTAGTTCATTGAATCCTTTGTGTGTCATCTAATGGCTGTTTTGTGTCAGTTATCCAAGTCTCTCCCAGTAATAGGTCTCAAAGATACAATACAGAAATATGCTGAGTCTGTAGAGTCTCTAAGCCCAAAAGTATGCTCCAAGTGAGTGAAGACCCTTGACATGAGAAGATTATATGAGAACATAATAAAAAGAGCTCTAGCTGGGGCATTTACAAGAGCTAGACTGACACATTAAATCTCTTGAGGCCCTGAGGAGAAGCTAGACTAACAGCTAAGAATCTTTCTGGGTTACAGCTTTCTATAGTATAAAGAACATTATTAAAAGGATACAGGGTTACCAGGTAAGGTTTAAATAATTATGGCTAATATATAAATAATTGGTAAATTATGGTATAGACTTTATAGTTTTGTAAAATTATAATTTATTTTGAATGTAGAGCCTTATATTTGTGAACCCTAAATTTTAAGAACTTATAATCTTATAAATGGAAATTTTAAATTCCTTCTTGATATTAAATGGCTGCCTACATACACTTATAGTATAAGCTGTAGGGCAGAAATGGAATCCGTTTCCACTTGAACATTATGGCAGATGCCTCTAGAAACACTATAAAAATGACTAAAATATATGATGCTGGAATGCCTAGTATTAAGTTGCTGCTGATTCTTCAAGTAGTAAACAGTGAGGAATAAGATGTGTAGCTTTTGAAGTGACAAGAGCTATATCCAGTCACTAGGGTGCTGTTGAGAAAATATCTGCTCAGTGCATACAGTATATTGGTGTTTCCCCATAATTTATCTGAAAACTTACAATGGGACTAGAGCCTAGTGAACAGAGAGGAGACTGGGACTAGATGAAATTAGTTAGGAAACAAAGAGCATTTTCCAGATGAAGATGAGGAAAATGGGTCTTATCCTATATATAAACGGTAGCCAATAAAATTTTAGTGATAGGATGACATGGCCAGGTTTGGGTCAGAGGATTAATCTTTTTGTAATATCAAATCAATAAAGCAAACTGGACAAAAGAAGAGGAATCAAGTTTGAATACTGGGTTGCTGAACTGAACCTTTAGAACAAAGGCCAGGACAAATAAGTAGAATTAAATTGATTCATTGGGTGAAAAATCACATAAAAACCTGTGATTTCTAAAACTACACTAATTACTTAAAGCTAGCTATACTTAAAAAACCACTGACTGAGCTGTTGGGACTAATTCTTTGGAAACTGTAATGGGTGGTGTCCAACTTTAGGAGAATTAAAAATTATTAATGATTAGGCTCC
This sequence comes from Leopardus geoffroyi, assembly GCF_018350155.1. Taxonomy (NCBI): domain Eukaryota; kingdom Metazoa; phylum Chordata; class Mammalia; order Carnivora; family Felidae; genus Leopardus; species Leopardus geoffroyi. The sequence continues at coordinate 154,231,883 of NC_059326.1, forward strand.
ACTTAATTTGTAAATTAATGGCATTCCAGTGAGATGTATAGTAAAACTTCATCAGGTTAAAAAATTAATTGCCTAATCTTCTTTATACTTTAAAAATAGTTTATTTGAGAACATAAAGTGGAAATCCAGATCTCCAAATGTATTATGTTATTTTCATTCTGAACTAATGGTTATTACCATTAATTTTGTTAATTCCACACTTTCCAAACTTTTATTTTGAATTGATGTACTGGTTTTTATATATCACACTTGCAAAAAATAAAGTATAATAAGTGTCCACACTCTTTCATATTGTTTAATACAAAAGTCATATATTTTGTGTTCCCTTAATATTGTTATTAAATGATATTATGGTTTTGGATGACACATTCAAACTCTATACCACTCTATGCCAGAAAATTCTGAATTTCTAGAATTAAATGGGTAATGAAAAGGGGTGGGGATATGGGAGATACTTTAACTCTTAACAATTAACTATGCAAACTTGGACATGTAAATAGATTCAATGTGATGTTCTACAGGCTTCTATTTTAAACAGCCCTGTTTTCAAATCTGTGGACATTGAATTTTGTAACTTTTGGGCATGGGAAAAGAGTACATGGAAAGGGAGGCCAGGTAGAGAAATGGCAGGTGGTCCCTTCTGGGGAAGGAGAAGAAGAATGGCTGTTCTTATTAACCCTAGTATCCTCTTTCCCCAAACTCCAAGGTTTTAGAAAATGTACATCTCCTAACCATAAAATGTATTAAAATTATGGTCAGTGTGCTAGAAATTTTAGAGCTACAGGATTTGATTCATTTCTGAGTATACCTAAAATGGACAGCTTTCATGTAACACAAAGTTGTAGCTGAATTAGGACAAACAGGGAAAGCTCAGTTTTACCTTAAAACTCCTGGCTCCTTAGCTGTGCCTACTCACTTAAGAACCTCACATAAAGGCACTCCATATGTTATGTAACTGAACTTTCTGCACTTCGTTTAACACATTATCATGGGGTTCCCTTTAATTATATAACATTTCCCTCAAATGAAGGACTTGGACAGATTGAGCTCTATATTCCTGTGGTCAAACCACTTCTCATTTTCCATGTATGTGTCTGGCTTTTATTTATGTCAGATCATTTATTTTTTGGTTTTTATCCAAGCTCCAAGCACATTAAAGACTTCACTTTCTTCTAGGTTCTCATGTAACACATTTTGACTAGCTAATCCAATTCCTTTAACATTTTTAGTAGCCATTTATAAACTCAGATACTACTTACATTAATATTGGATCGCGGTTGGGTGTGTACTGGTATAGACATAATTACTTGATGGCATAAGAGGGGAAAGTCATCTTTGTTCTCATTCTACATTCACAAAGTAACCTGGTTACAATTTGACTTGACTAATAAAGAGAAAATGTTTTGGTCCACAATTTGAAAATCCAGTTGCCTTACTTGGTTTAGATTATGGCAATTTACCAAAATATCGTTCTGCATACAAAAAAAAAATTGTGCTTGTCTGCCTCTTGTGTGGTCTTGGGCTTGCATTGGCTGGTGAAATTTGAGTGGAATTAACATATGATCTGTGTCATTCTCCATGTTCTATCTTGTGTGACTGGTGTAATTGTGAAAGTATCCATTGATAGGGGAGGTGCCAAAAGCTTAGAGCAGCTGGGAATGCTAAACACAGCCCTGGACAGCTACCTGAACCCATGGTGAAATTTGTGTGACTGAGAAGTTAACTCATTAAGATACGCCACCGATATTTTGCAGTTGTTTTGACTATAGCATATGCTAGCCTATTCTGATTCATACACCTGAAACTTTTTGATAGTGATATTTAACAGTGTCTATTGATATGATGATACTTTTTAAATTAAAAAATGAGGTTGCTGAATTTATGATTACTTTATATGTTTCTATGTTTTATATACTTTATGCTAACTATATATTAATGTATATTTTTTTCAGAGAATGTTTAGAGGTTATCTTCAATCACTTTTTATACTATTGAGTATTTATTTTCCTCTCAGTATATGTCTACTACCTTCCTCCCATACATTTTCATTAAATATAAATCTCATATTAATACAGCATTTTCCAAACCAAAATAATCACTCCTCAGAAGCAATTACTACACCTTTTTATAGAAATACAACTATAAAATAAAGATGGGAAAGATGATATTACTTTGCTGTTATCTTTTCAGTGATGAAGCCATTCCTAGAGCTTCATTGTTGAGTTGTTGACACTAAACCCAGAAATTGAGCATTACGTTAAATTCTCAAGAAGATCATTTTCTTACATACAAAGTTATAAAATGTTATTACTTTAATATAAACACACATGCTTTTTGGTGTTTTGTTTTTAGGCAGCTTAATTTAATTACCTACATCTTGCATACCTCTTAATTTCACTTTAATATTAAATCTACATGTACAGAAAGCACAAAAATATGTTAAAACATGAAGCATATTCACTTGTAGTATCAGGGCTCTATCACACATATGAAAGGGCTTAGTTAATATTCATATAGAAATTCAGAACCTGACCAAATGGAAACTTGTATGAATTGGAACATTAGAATAGGGGGAAAAATTTCTCAAGGGATTCAACCCATTTGTGTCGATGGGAACTTTGAACATAGAACTTAGAAATAGAACATGAAACCTTGGTGAAACTTCACATATTGGCAACTTTTACATGATTTCTTTTCCTTCCAAATAAAATGGTGATCACAACCATGCTTTCTTCTTTGCATGATTGCCAAACTAAAGACACGGGGAGTTGAGGTTTACTGGATAACATTTTCAAAAGAGAATCAAGGATGGATATTGAGGGTCAGAAACTCCCACCTGCCTAGATGCCCACAGGCATATGCATGTTTGAGGGCTGTAGTGAGGCAGCTTGTAGTAGCAGAGCATAGACATCCACCATAGCCAAAGGCTCAAGAAAAAGATGGAGAAAGAGCAAGGTAGGAACAGGGCAGGATTATTGAGTATGGCTAAAGATGCCTGTTAGGAGGACCTCTTAGCAGAACTCAAAATGCACTATAGGAATGGAGGTAGTGAGCAGAGTAGAGGAAGGGCGAGATAAACAGGTTACTGCAAACCATCCCCTAGCAGTTCACTGTAGTTCTGCAGATTGGGCAAGACAGTTCAGAGACAGATACGGGAGTCACAGTGATAGACCAAGAACAGGGAACAAAGGATGTGAGTGGCAAATGAGAAGGTTATATAGACACATACCTGAGACATGCACCAACCCATATGGCATCTTTGAATGTCCCCCCACATTGTCTGTGGGAGAGCTGGAAGGAAATGGATATACGGCTCACTTGTCCAGGATTTGAGCAGGTATCCATGAGAGCCTATTAAAACAGGAATTATGCTGAAGATTTTTTTCCCCAAAGCTAGATTTCTTAGCTTGATATCCCAGCATCACTAAGCATTTGTGAGTCCTTTGTGAAAGTTAAATAAATTTTCTCCACCTCATTCCACCTATCTCTCTTTTTTTTTTTTTTCAACGTTTATTTTATTTTTGGGACAGAGAGAGACAGAGCATGAACGGGGGAGGGGCAGAGAGAGAGGGAGACACAGAATCGGAAACAGGCTCCAGGCTCTGAGCCATCAGCCCAGAGCCTGACGCGGGGCTCGAACTCCCGGACCGCGAGATCGTGACCTGGCTGAAGTCGGACGCTTAACCGACTGCGCCACCCAGGCGCCCCACCACCTATCTCTTGAAGGTAGTGTAAGTTGGACTTATTCCCTAGGTTGGCATGACTAATAAATATACTTGTGGTTATAAAATAGCACTTTCTGCTGCTACTAAAACTTTTATTATTAATATGAAATAATCACCATTTTTCTAAAAGGCAATAAGATAGGAAATGGGTACATATAGTCCCTTGAACACAGGTCTTTATATATATATATATATATATATATATATATATATATATATATATACACTATATATATATATATATATATATATATATATATATATATATAGTACATATATACATACAGACAGCAACACTGATCATGATTGCATTTTAATTTTGATTTTTGGGAATATCAGAGAAAATTCAATGGACTTGATAGTATCTATTTGTATTTAATGAAACACTATTTGCTATTTCTTACATCTTTTACCACTCAGCCACCTCCATCTAGTTACCTTTATTTTCTTTTAGGCAATGAGTTTCTCTAAGCTTCATCAAATCTTTTTAGGTAAATAAGGTCATACTGGTTTTGGTTGGTGTATAGGGCTTGTGAAGAGTCATAATAAAAGCTGTGCTTACATATCACAGACTGGATATCTTTGCCAATGAGGGACTAGTAAAAATATCTGAACAGGGGAGAGTCATAATAATTTTGGAAATTACTCTGGCATTAATATTTAAAAATAAGTAGAAAGGGTAAGAGACTGAAAGCATAGAGGTCAGTTAGGATATAAAAATCTGGGTCTAAGGTAATGAATGATTAAATTATAGCAGTTTTTATAGGAGTAAGAAAGAAGTGCTAAGTTTGAGGAGATTAAATTGATAGAACTTGGACAAAATGATTGAATATTGGAACAAGGACGCAAGGGCAGTCAAATCTACATGGGATTGGACACTTCCCTCAGTAATATTTAATAATCATGCATTTTTTTTTTTTTTTGCAGAGCTTCCTGAAGTGAAAAAAAAAAATCTTAGCTCTACAGATCATTCAGATTTAAAAATGTGTATTTTGAGCAGTTGTAGAGAGAAAGACTTCTATGGAGTTAATGATAATATTCTTATATTAGCATGTGAGTTGATCAGTTTATGCTTGTATAGAAAACACAGAAAACGGGCAGAATCTGAAGAACATACAAATCCCATCTAAACCCTGTAGACGATATTCCCCTGTAATAGCAAACTGAGGGTTTTTTAAACTAGTTTAATATCAAAGAAGAAGTGAGAAATTATAACAGTGGTTTAAAACTAGTCTCCCCTGGATCTCCAAGGGATTTGTGCAGCAATCCCTTGGGACTTGGGAAGTGGGGAGGACAGGCAGGCTGAGTGGCTTGAGCTTTCTATTCCTAATGGCTGCTTCTCACCTGAACCATTCATCTGTTCTATGGGCTCTTCTAATGGGCTCACCATTATAAGATTGTTTGAAGAGATAATTCTGTGGCTAAAGAATTGGGAAGTCTGTCTTGATGGTACTTGAGGTTCTTGAATATGCTTATGTTAGGATTAAGTACATTGCAATATCCTCATGTCCCAGCATCTGTTCAGTTTTTTAGGTCTTCACAGAAAGTCTTAACTCAAAGGACCCCATTTGGGTATTGTTTTGTGTGCTATATGGACTTGAGGGTATGCAGTAGCCATTGTAGTCAAGCTTCTAGTGCCTGCAGCAGGTGGGGCAGAAAGAAGTCCTTTTGACTTCCTGGATTCTTCCGGGCCTCTCCTCTGGCAAGTTACACATCATGCTCTGGGCAAGGTCACTTGCCCTATGGCATTTTTATAGACAAGGTTCTTCTGAAGGCATCAGAGGAACACTTTTATTTTCTCGGGTCCCAGACCAATATATCTTGAAGAACATAATTACTTCATTAAGGTTTCTGCAGATATCCCGATGGGAAAATGCAGGAATAAGAGGCAGTTTCCTTTGACATTGAGATGCTCCCCCCCCCGGGAAGGGTTTTGGCAAGGGACAAAGTTCTATGGTTGAAAGAAAGACCTAGCATATAGAACGTGGTGTAAGAGTTTGCAGGTACAATTCTGTAGACTCTTAAAATGACCTGAATGATTTTGAGGTATTAAAAGATGTGATGGAGTATATTAGTTATCTATTACTTCATAACAGACAACCATCAAATTTGGTGCTTTGCAACAAAATTATTTTCTCTCATAGTTGCTATGTGTCAGGAATGTGTATAAGGCACAGTGGACGTGGCTCGTCTGTTTAGTGACGTTTTGGGCTTCATTTGGAAAAGTTGAAAAGTGAGTGCTGGAACAGGCTGAATATATGTCACTCACATGTCTGGTGGTGGATGCTGGCTATTGGCTTGGACCTTAGCTGGAACTGTTGCCTGGAACTCTTAAATGTGGTATCTCCATGTGGCCTAGTCTTCCCCACAAGATGTTGGCTGGGTTCAGATAGACGGACAGACGGAGTGACAGAGAAAGAGAACCAGGCAGAAGTCATTTCATCTTCTATAATAGAGCCACAAAAGTCATCATGTTCATTCCACTAAACTCTGTTTACAGTAGTTATGAAGGTGCCCTCAAGTTCAAGACAAAAAAGCATGGGTTACATCACTTGATGGAGATGTATTACTGTCACATTAAAGAAAAACATTAAAAAAAATACATAGGGGTACCCATCTTGGTATAGTGCAGTCTGCCACATGAGCGAAGTAAAAAGAGTGTTGAAAATGATGAGCACATTATTGTGCTTTGTTCTGAAGTGCCAATCAAATCTTTCTCCTATCGGTTCTGAACCAGTTAAAAATGTACATATAGAAGTCAGCTTGATAAGGCAGAAACCTTCAATGGAAAATGCAAATCCAAGTCTAAATCAGAATACATTTCCCACTGATTAGAATTTACTTGCCAACCCATAGAGCTGAGAAGACATACCCCGGTGAGTTTTTCCTCACTTGCAGCAAACCAGAGCAGAATATATGTGAAGACGGAAAGGATGAGAAAGAAAAAAATAAAATAAAATAAATGTATATCTCTGGCCAAGGTACATTTTCTTTATTCTGTGGACTCGTCTTCAGTTGAAGTACACTTGCGATGCTGCCAGATATAAAATGGAATCGAGGGCAGGCAGAGTCTTAACAGGTGTTGGTACAAACTTAAAGCTTCAAAGGGACTTGCTTTTCGCTGCCAAGAGGATCGATGCAGATGTACGCTTTGGCTTCTTTAGACTGAAATGGCCTAAATTCTCTTCCTTGAGAAAAGTTTGTGAATTTATTCCATGCTAAAACCCACTGTTATCTGACCAGCCAGGAAACATTTCTCCTTCAGAAATGGTCTCTTGTCATGAAATATTCAAACGAAAGACAGGCAAGGTTTTGATTTTTAATGATTCCATAAAACACGCTTTGTGGTCTGTTTTGGGGGTTTTTGTGGCTGTTGTTGTAGTCATTGGATTCAAGAGCCAGACTTTTTAATGCATCTCTGCCTTTCTCTTTCCTGTCTCACTACTCTGACCGGCTTTGTGAAGCTCGGGCTGGAGGCTTTCCTACCTGATGGGCCTTTCCCGGGAACACAGGTAAATCACTGCCGCTGTGAGCACTCTTTGCAGAAGGTTAAATTTATTCCACGCTGTAGAGTAGGAACTCATCTCTGTAAATAATTTTATTATGCTCCTTTATAAACATTTTGGTAGAGGAAAATTCCTGGTTTAACTCAATAACGTATTACACTTTCCCTGCCCCGCGAATTAGATTGATTACGGTGGCATGTGAGATTGATAATCCATAGATCTGTGTTATGACAGCCATTGTTTTAGTGCCAAGCTGAAGAGGAATGCGTCCTTAAATGTATCATTGTATAAAATATTGACCTAGAGAACTTCATTATTCAAGCTGGAGAGACAGTCACTACTTAACAGTAATAAACTGTTTCTGTGTTACATTGAGAATACTTCGGGAAATATGAGAGTTGTCAAATCTCTTGAAAATCCTGTCTTTATAGTACACATGACACTAAAGCTATAGCTGTATTTTCTGCTAATAAAAGCAAAGGCACAGACAGATGTGAAGGATATCACGGCGCACTGACAAGAAACTAAGAAAAATGAATACCTGGTTGAGGAGTCGGAAAGACACAGGCCAATGACCTTGGGAAGCTGTACTCTTTCGAGATATTTTTGTTCTTGTAAGGAGTGCAAAGATAATGCTGCATTAGTGTAAAAAATAAAATAAACCTGAGGCTCTAAACCGAACACATTTTATGAAAAATATCCTGAAGTGTCTCTTAACAAGAAGTCACGTGAGATGACATAAAAATACAAGATGCTGAATGCGAGCCAGAATATTTTAGAAAAGAAAGACATTTTTGAAGTTACCAAAAATGATATAAAGACGTACAAAAAAATGACAATATGAACCAAAATGACATTTCTTTCATTTGTTAAATGAGAAAAGTCCTTGCTTCCTATGAACCTTAACATCTCCTTTTGTCCTATTTTTGCATTGTTAGTGAAGCCTTTCCTCCTCTTTTAAGAAAACTGTGGCTAATATTATTTTTAAAAAGTATAAATACCTTGCAAGCCTAAAAAACCTCCTTTTTTTTTAGGCTGTCTGCAAACTAAAAAAAAAAAAAAAAAAAAAAAAAAAGAGAAGAATCAGAAAGCGTTAGCATATAAAAGTGCTAATTGATGTTCAGTATAACTCGTCATCCTGAAGTGTCTCATTCTCAATAATTAAGAAAGAGTGTTTATTACAGTTTTGGTACTTGATGTTATTTTGCTCCAGTTTTCAAAATTTAGAATTCCATGAAAAATATATGTGGTAATACTCAGTTATTCGGAATACCAAATTTAACAAAATACCAGTACATATTTCTATTTTGATTTATTTTAGAAACCTAAAGTTGGTTATATTTAACCAAGATGTTTTTGTTGTGATAAAACTTTATTTCTTTGATAAGACTTATGAGAAATACTGTAAATTATATACTTAATTTAGAAATGACTATAGGGGTGCCTGGGTGGCTCAGGTGGTTAAGGGTATGATCGCACATTTCGTGAGTTTGAGCCCTGCCTTGGGCTCTGTGCTGACAGCTCAGAGCCTGGAGCCTTCTTCAAATTCTACGTCTCCCTTTCTCTCTGTCTCTCCCCCACTCACATTCTGTTTTTCTCCTTCTCCCTCCCTCCCTCTCCGTCTCTCAAAAATCAATCAATCAATCAATCATTAAAAATGACTACAAAACTGTAAAAAAATGGTGTTTTAATTCTCAAGTATTTTATTTTCTGAAGATTAGATTATTACGTTGCTTTAATTAACATTTTGAAGGCATAAAGAGGCATCATTAGATGCCCTGCAATGTTTTTAAAAGCTCTCAAGAAAAAAATATGGTCATACAAGGAAATACAAATATAAATACAGAGAGAAAGAGAGCAGTAGGTATGGAGTGAGAGACTTTTCAAAAGGGAGAAATCAATGATAAGGGATATAAGCAAGAGTGGAATAATAAAAATAACTAATCCCCTCAATATCAAAATTTACTTTGTGCCTTAATCTATTAACTAATGTTACTGTATAGTATATTATTTAGCATATTATTTAGTATAAATGGTTTAGTGTATTATTTAGCATATTATTAATTATAGTATATTGTTTTTTCTATTTGCCCTTAGAGTTTATTTATTTAATGTTTGTTTATTTTTGAGAGAGAGGGACAGAGTGCAAGCAAGGGAGGGGCAGAGACACAGAGAGACACAGGGAGACACAGAATCCAAAGCAGGCTCCAGGCTCCTAGCTGTCAGCACAGAGCCCCACGTAGGTCCCAAACCTACGCACCGTGAGATCATGACCAGAGCCAAAGTTGGAAGGTCAACTGACTGAACCACCCAGATGCCCCTGTCCTTAGAATTTATTTTAAATTAACAAATAATTAGTTCTCACATTCCATAGCTCCAGGATGTTTTGTTTTATTTTTATTTATTTATTTATTTTTTAATTTTTTTTTTCAACGTTTATTTATTTTTGGGACAGAGAGAGACAGAGCATGAACGGGGGAGGAGCAGAGAGAGAGGGAGACACAGAATCCGAAACAGGCTCCAGGCTCTCAGCCATCAGCCCAGAGCCCGACGGGGGGCTCGAACTCACAGACCGAGAGATCGTGACGTGGCTGAAGTCGGACGCTTAACCGACTGTGCCACCCAGGTGCCCCCAGGATGTTTTGTTTTAAAGACTGGCTCAGAAGTGGAGAAGACACTCCAGATTTTGCATTTTGCAGTTCATTCCTCTAAGGAACCATTTGTCACAGTCTCCTTAGCGGTAGAAATAGGCAATGTACTGTCTTCTTTCTCAGTCTTTGCCCCTTGAAAGTTTGATAAGGTTTTTTTGTATGGCAAAGCTTCTTGCAAATTTTATTCGAAGAAAATGAAAAATGTCGAGTGAAAGCAATTAATTAAAGTATATGTTATTAATAGTCCAACACTTCTCAGATGTACCTAACTAAAAGTATCCACTAAATGATCATCAAACTTGAAAGTGTATGACTTGTGAGAAACCGCCATGTGCTATTCCATTCATAATTATCAACAAACGGTCTATACTTCCTGAGGATAGGAATCTAGCCCTCTTCCGGCATGAAGTCCGATGATTTTAAATTGATTTGTGTTTTCAGCAGCTATTTGACCATCTGATCTACATTATAGGTCCATATTTTTTTCTTTTTATGTATTTGTGCGCTCCCAATTATGGACATATAATTACCCTGTATTATAACATGTACCAAATATTGTAAATCACTGTGTAATTATAAATTTGAAGTCCAATTGGCAAAATAAATGGGGGCCTTCATGGTTTACTAAAAAATGTTTATTTACAGTTGGGAAATAGTGAACTTAGTATTTGGAACATTATATTTGAATTCTGGCTACTCCAGCAGTCAAACATGAACTTTTCTACATAACAAATGCTTTGTTATATTAGAAAAGATTCCACATCACACTCTTTCCAAACCATTCTAATTGTTAATCATATAATAAAACGTAAGGCTGCTGAGCCACCAGAGATGCTAAAATTTACCTCCAGGCTGGTAAATGATGTCAAGTGTCATCAAGGTGACCAACTTGTCTGCCCATCACTGAGAGGTTCCAGAAGACATGGCAGAAAATGTTACCCATCTAAATTTCTCTGCCCTCTCTTCTACCTAGAAAATAGGCTCTTCACCAATTACCTTTTCACAGGGTTACTAAGTTTAAAATAAAACCATTGACTCTGGTTCCAGAATTCTTTACTTTAGTAGTAGAACTTTTGTATCTGGAAGTGGCTGCTGGCTAGGTCTTAAAATGCATTATGTCTTGGTAGAATGAGAAGTTAAGAAAACATATCCACAGGACTCTGACCAGCCTTTCCTATTAGTATTTCTCCTGCATTCATAACGCTAATTCTAGTGCCCCAGCGTCTCAGTGTTTGTTATATGTGTGTGTGTTTACCTTATTTTTATTTATTTTTTTAAAAAAAATTTGTTGTTATTTTTTTATTAGGGGGAGAGAGAGAGAGAGAGAGAAAGAGAGAGAGAGAAGGAAAGAGCACGAGCAGGGGAGAGGAAAAGAGACAGAGACAAAATCCAAAGCAGGCTCCAGGCTCCCAGCTATCAGTGCGAAGCCCGACATGGAGATTGACTTGACAAGCAGTGAGACAATGACATGAGCCAAAGTCAGACGCTTAACTACTGAGCCACCCAGGTGGCCCATTTTTGTTTTTAAGATTATCAGTCAAATGCAGATGTTTTAAAAGAGTGTCTATGTGGGTATATATTTGTGTATTGTCATTCATTCCCACTGCACTCCCACATTTTTAAAATCCCATATTAAGACTGAGATAATACTAAGAAGACTTTAAGGGTAGCAAAGGCAGGACCTCTTCCTTTTAGGCTTTCCCTACCATCAGGGTCTATAACTCAAAATTCCCCTCTAACGACAGAATCCAAAGTCCTTGAATAATAACCACATATTTGGAGGACCAAGCATGAAATGAAACAAAACCACTGAGGTTCAGGGTGAGATGAGATGAAACCAGGGAGCTCAAAGATGTAAAGGGATTGATTAGTCTTGAAACACTGAGTCAGTGCAGCAGAGATGTCAAAGGAACCAGACAATGGGCCTCACAGGATAGACCATGAGAGAACAAGAGATCCCATGGTATATAATGAGACATTACACCTAAATCTTCACTTAATGGTTTACAAGTCATGATGCAATTCTTCAATCACACATTGTTTTGTATGGTTTTTGAGTCTTCATGTATAAGAGTCATCTTTGCTAAGATCTCTTGGTTATTCCCTCTGCCAAATTAAGGGTAAGGTGTGGGATTAGACAGGTAAATTTTGTTTGGGTAAGAGAGTGATGGAGTTTTAGATTTAGAATTTTGAGGCTTCTCAGGGAGAAGAAGAAAACAGATTATCTCCCTTCTGTGTTTTTCATCTCTTTACTGGGTTTCCTCTTCCACACAAAGAACAAACCAAGACAAAAATGCAAGCTAGTAGCCAATTTAAGGATGTATCGAATGAGATAGTTTTCTTAAGTCAAAACCATGGAGTATGGCATCTCATACTTGAGCCCTGTGAAAGACTGAAATTATGATAATTAGTCGGGACAAATGTGCAACTCAAAACCATCATTCTCAGATTGGTTTGTAAATGAAATTGTCACTTTACTAATTTCTCTTGGAAATCAGCCTGCTGTAATGACAAAACATTGGTGTCCAGTACTTAGGGGATCCTGTTCCAAGAACTGAGGCAACTGAAAAACGATTGAATATTGAGAAATCTACTTGGTGGACGTAGCTTTAGGAGAATACATATTTTTATTCCATCTGGCAGTTTAAACTGTGATTTCCAAATGAGAGTACTTTTGGAGTATGTGTGAGGACATGGTATGTTGCCTTAGAACACCAATTTTATAAGAAGATTTTCTTTTTTGTGAGGAATAGTTGAACCATTTAAAACGATTTGTATTAAAACAAACACAATTATGTTACAGAGTATGCCTAGGAATGCAAGATGTAATTAGTAATTTTTAGCTAAAATGTAAAACAAAACTTTCATTTTTAGAGAGACTCTGTGCCAAAAGTGTTCAATGCTGACCAGATTCTGCCTTAGGGGTTCCGCTTCTCTCTTCTTAGTGAGCTCTAATGGAACAGTACGTAGAAGATTCACAGCCTGAATTGATGCCCTACTCCATAGAGAGGTAGGAGACACATCCACTTGGAGTAAGACACACTGACAGACCCTTCCCCTCCAGCAGATCTGTGGACAGGCTCCATGCTGACCATTGTCCATTTGTGCTCCTTTTTACAGCCTCATCCATTCCTTTTTTCAATACACTTCCATAACTTTTCTAAATTTATAGCTTAGTTTACATTGATTACATTTTAGGTTGACTGCTTTCTGAGGATATATAAAGGGCACCTTAATCTCATGAATTACTCAATGCAGGTTGAGTTACTTTATAAAGGCTTTTGTGGCTCCATCTCTCTTATGTGGATTTTGATCAACAACAATTACATGGAGTAGAGCATTTTGTCCTGAGTGTTTTTGTATTTCCCTTACCCTTGCCTTAACTGTTTTTTGACCTAGGTTTTTAGATAAATTGCTTTTCAGCCTTTACTCTCTATCTTCGATAACATACTTTTTGGGTGGTTCTTACTTTTAGAAAGCTTAAATAAAAGTAGGAACCTCAAAGAAGAGCTAAGTGTGTTAATCCATGTATGTACTCGTTTGAATTAAAAATTACTATTTTTCAGTCTGTACGAAATCAAGCGTAGTATCATGAAGACTTAGCAAAATATAGCCTGAAGACGAGCAAGTATGAGTTTAATAGGTAATATTTTGGTTATTTTTGCTTTGTTGTTTTTCCCCTTTGTACTGTTTACTGCTTAATTTATGACCAAGGTAATTATACAAAAGAAGGTAAGGTCGGTGACAAAGAACTTTACATGCAATTTCGTGTTCTTCCACTAAGCATAATATCCTACTTATTATCTCCACCCCTACCTCTGCTATCACTTACGTTTCATCCATTTACACTGCTCTATTTTTTTTTAATGTTTATTTTATTTTTGAGAGAGAGAGAGAGACAGAGACAGAGACAGAGGGAGGGAGAGGGATGGAGAGAGAGAATGAGCAGGGAAGGGGCAAAGAGAGAGGGAGACAAAGAATCCGAAGTGGCTCCAGGCTCTGAGCTGTCAGCACAGAGCCTGACGCAGGGCTCAAACCCATGAACTGAGAGATCGTGACCTGACCTGAAGTCGGGCATTTAAACAACTGAACCAACCAGGCGCCCCTATACTATTTTATTTTTATTGTACTTGCCAATTCCAAAGCTATACTACTTACTTGTTTTCTATTTCTTTTTTATTCTCACTTGAACATAAGTTCTCTGAGAGCAGGGACTTTGTTTCCCTTGGTTGCTCTATTTTATCACCTACAACAGTACTTGATGGCTTTCAGTATGTATTTTCAATACATGGCATCTTGACTTCAGGACTTCAAACATTTTGAGATGGGTACAGCTCTGTTGTGGAAGACTGTCCTTTTGCACTGTAGGATGTTTGGCAGTATCCTAGTCTCCACCCTCTAGATGTCAGTAGTGGTCCCACTCTAACTAAAAAAAAAAAAAAAAAAAAAGTCTGTAGATATTTGCAGATTTAGGTGGGGGAAATGGCCAAATTGCCCCTGATGAAGAACCACTGGTTTAGTAAAATCAGCAGTAATGGGGATTTAAGCCTATCTTGTTCATATGAAGAGATATATGAAAGCAGGACCAAGAAAAACTCACTTAAATAGGCAAATGAGATTATGGAGAGACAATCTACTTTTACAGGAGTTGGAGTTAATATGGAACAGAAAGGACAGATAAGCAATCCAAAGCACATATGCAGACAGAGGATTAAGTTGGATGGAACAATTTATAATGTTAGCATTCCTGGAAAGCTACAGCTCTCATTTGTCTCTGGGTGATGCTACCACAGGATTAGCTGTGAATATATATACATATTTTTTTCTTTAATTGAGCTGTTGCAAAATGACAGTCTTCCAACCTGCTCTACTTTTGGCAAGGGCAGTGTCTCATACCAACTGGCTAAAAAACAAAACAAACCCTGTTATAGGAGGTCCTTTTAAATAGTGTGATTAGTGTAAACATACATAGTCTTTGTTCTTACCTGTTAAGTGCCTGGATAACATTTTTATTCTTTAAATTAGCAAGAGACCAGTGTATGTAATTACAAACAAACTGATGGTCTAAGTCAGTTGTGTATATTAGTAATAAACTGTATGAATGAAATACAGAGAAAAACCATTAAGCCCTACTAAGTGCTGACTGGTTTTTTCACATTATTGTATTTAATTACTAAAAGTTATTTCACTGATAGTAAAGTCGCTTGTTATAGGTCTCACAGCTACTAAGTCTTGCATTTGATTTTTAAAACCTGGTCTATCTGTGTTAAAGTCAAATTTTCACCACTTGGCCTGTATATGTGCTAGCAAAAAATATCTAAAGAGTGTCTCTAAGTATAATTTGATGGATTCCAAATAGGTAAAATTTTAATGTGACTAAAATATTCTCTTCATGTTAAACAATTCAGCAATGAAAATAGTAAAGTTAGGTAATTCCACTCGCTAGAAATAATTCAGGATCAGACCAAACAGACCTCCCTTGTATTTTGCCCTGGGACATCCATGTGTTTGCTCGAAGGATAGGTAAATCCATTCAGGAACCTACATAAGCATATTAATTTATGGTTGATTTAACCACTTTGTCCAGAAAAGTATACTTTCTCCTTTTTCTCCACTTTATCCTTTTCTTTAACTATTGGTGAGGAACTAATCATTCACTTATGTTCCATTCATTTGTTCACTTACATTTTATTAAGTCAAAGAGCACATTAATTTCTATAAGCTACTAGGCAGAGATAACTCTGTATAAGTTCCCCAGAGGTGAACATTGAGCTATTCCTTTGAAATTCTTCATTGGAAAACATGAAGCTGGGGCAATGTCCAGCATTATACAGTTAGAAAAGTGGAATTAATTTGCTTTTTTTCAGCCTTGAGAAAACATGATAGTAGTCCTATGCATATCTGGTCAAGAAGTATTTGAAAATTGTGTTAAACTGTAACAATAAAAAATGATGGGCTATAATTTTATCATTAAAACTTTTTTTCCCAAAAATAATCCAACTGTTTTTTCAAATAATGATCACTTCTAAGTATGAATTGATGCTTTTAATATATGCAGTAAAATAAAATGGTAGTGCATCTTTAGCACCCAAAGGAACGATGATGCATGGGGTTGGCCACTTTATGCTGTATATTCTGTAGTCAGAACAAGCCCATAGTATTTGTAGATTTCTGATATGCCTGTGGGTCTCTTGACAGAGCAGCTTGTTAAACTGAAATGGCTTCAATTTCCTTGTTTTAAAACTCTGACTGCCTCACTCTTATCCTGCTTGCTGGCTTTGATTCCTACAAGCACTTATGGATCAATTAAACCAAAGCCTATTACTTGTTTAAAAAATATTTTACATAATATGTTGACAGTGGCAACTGTTCACAGTTTAATCATGTTTGTAGTTTGCAGGTTTACTCTTTAACCTTTCATTTTAATATATGAAAATTTTAGAAGTTGCTTAAGTATTTTGGGAATGAATTACAATTTCGCTTTATATGCTCTCTATTTTCATAATATTACTCAACCAGCAAAATGTTGATTTTAGTATTTTGACATGAAATTAGATTTTAATGGATATCAAGAATACACTGATATTTTTACATATTTTTGACATTTTGTTAAACCCATCAGCGGTTTTCATTTAGATACTCAAATATGGACAAGATATGTGAAATTAAGCTAGTCTTTTTCTGACTGGTATATTAAATGAGTAGATGAGAGCAAAGTACTCCTCAGGACATGGATGAAATTCAGCAAAGTGTTTCATGTTAAATTCTCATGATAGAGTTGTGAATAAGGGGAGAAAAATGAGTGTAAGTCAAGGGCAATTGGGTGAATTGATTATTGGCTCAATAATGGGAATCAAAGGATTATAATGAATGAATTTATATTAAGTTAAAATAAAACTTCTTGGTTCTCTTCTTGTCTCTAATAGAGTTTGGGTGACACCAAGCTGGACAAGGTTCTGGATCCATGAAGTAATAAGATCTATTTGAAAAAAAGTTTGACCAAACTTTGGACCAAATGTACCAAATGTAATAGAATAAAAAATCAGCATTATCCTTTACTGATTCTTTTTTTTAAAACATGAAATGTATTGTCAAATTGGTTTCCATTCAACACCCAGTGCTCATCCCAACAGGTGCCCTCCTCAATGCCCATCACCCACCTTCCCCTCCTTCCCACCCCCCATCAACCCTCAGTTTATTCTCAGTTTTTAAGAATCTCTTATGGTTTGGCTCTCTCCCTCTCTCTCTCTTTTTTTTTTTTTTTTCCTTCCCTTTCCCCCATGGTCTTCTGTCAAGTTTCTCAGGATCCACATAAGAGTGAAAACATATCCTTTACTGATTCTAAAAACCAACAGGGGCGCCTGGGTGGCGCAGTCGGTTAAGCGTCCGACTTCAGCCAGGTCACGATCTCGCGGTCCGTGAGTTCGAGCCCCGCGTCGGGCTCTGGGCTGATGGCTCAGAGCCTGGAGCCTGTTTCCGATTCTGTGTCTCCCTCTCTCTCTGCCCCTCCCCCGTTCATGCTCTGTCTCTCTCTGTCCCAAAAATAAATAAATGTTGAAAAAAAAAATTTAAAAACCAACACATTTGTAAGGATAGAATTGTATGAATTAACAGGAGTGAGTGGCCCAAACTAATTACTTGATGAATTGCTATTTTTTTTTTAATTTAAAAGTAGTACATGTTCATCAAAGAAAAATTAGCACATGTAGGAATTTAGAAAAGATACCAACAATAATGGTTATCATAGTTTTATGTACTATTTCTTTGTGGTTTTCCACACAAATTTATATATTTCTACATTTTCCCATCAATATTTCACTTTTATGTACGTGATGTACTTTCCCAGTTGTTTTACATGAGTTTAAAATTCTACATAAATTGTTATATATTATATGTAATTATATACGTACCAATAGGTATATATGGATATATAATTTCTATGATTACTTGGCTATGATACTGAACAATAATAAACTCTGATAGCTAAAGTGTTCTTACAAGGGAATAGCTACAGTGGAATTACTATTGATTTCCATAATAAGGGACGGCAATAAAATAGCGTTTAAGCAATAGACAGTTCACATTAGAAAAGGTACATTACAGTAGTATAAAAGTACATTAGAATAACCAGTTATGGTTTGCTGAAATAGTGGTTATTATTAATATTTTTATGGCATTTTGGGTCTTATATAATTGATAAAATGTATTACTGTTGTTACTTTGATTTATATCATGGTCGATTATTAATTTTTCCTTTCTGTATCCTGGGTGTACTACATCCTTCACCAACATTTTCACGTTTATATGTGTGGTAGAGTTTCCCAGTGTTTTATAAAAGTTTGTAAGGCTGTGACACTCTATGAAAAAAAAGTTGATTGGAGTAAAATTGTTAACCAGCTTTTTCTTTCAAAATTAGCTTCTGGACTCAGATAATGAAGGAGAAAAATCTCCAGCTCCAAATATCTTGTTTAGGCATTCAGATCTCATCTATATCATTTTCTGAATGGTAGTTGGATTCTCCTTTGTTTTTATAAAACAAACTAGATTACCAATATGGCTTGTAGAATAGGCTGCTTTCCATTGATTATGACTGTGATTTAGAAATCCCATTAATAATTCATACTTCCACTTGATGAATATTGTCTGCAATAGTATTTTTCTGATTTCTTCCAGAAAAAGAATTATTCTCATATTTCTATTACCAATCCTTTATGTCTCACCTCTCATTCTCCTAATTTTTTATTTATTTATTTATTTATTTATTTATTTATTTATTTATTTAAATGTGTATTTATTATTGAGAGACAGACAGAACATGAGCAGACGAGGGGCAGAGAGAAGGGGAGACACAGAATCTGAAGCAGGTTCTAGGCTTCCAGCTGTCCGCACAGAGCCGGATGTGGAGGCTCTCCCACAAACCATGAGATCGTAACTTGAGCTGAAGTCGGACGCTTAACCGACTGAGCCACCCAGGCACCCCACTCTCCTATCTATTTTATACCCAAATCATTAAATAACTTATTTGAGATTCTTCAGGGAGCCGTGCCTTCATCACGGTGCCTCTGAGAAAGCCAAGTCATTGGCAGCGTCCATAAGATGTTTATTGTGTCTTTAAACTCGGTTTTAGTTAACTGAAAAATGAAAATGTGTGGGAGGTAAGAAAGAAAAGAAGCAAAGGGACAGAGTAAGAGAGAGTGAAACAAGCCAAGAAACAGATTCTTAAGTACACAGAACAAACTTTGGTTTTCAGAAGGGAGGTGGCTGGGTGGGTGAAATAGGTATTGGGGATTAAGGAGAGCACTTGTTGTGATGAGCACTGGGTGTTGTATGGAAGTGTTGAATCACTATATCTCTATAGTGAAATTGTATGTCTGAAATTAATGTTACACTATATGTTACCTAACTGGAATTTAAATAAAAACTGAAAAAGTAAAATATAAAATATATACATCCTTGTGGAATTCTAAATAATACTACTAAGTTTTTCTTCTCTGAAATTATATACATGTTGTTCCTTCTTTCTTTGATCACAGTATCAAACTCCTTATCTATTTTTCACTTCGTATTCCTCTGTCTGTTTATGCTCTTGTACTTTTCATAGACTGATGGCATTCTTTAAAAAAATAAGTGTCAGAATCATTCAAATATTAACTCCAGTTCCATAAATGCTAATTATAAGGGTTAAGAAATGCATTCTGAGTGTTGAGATTTTTAACCTCCCATACAGATAGTGGGTTATCTCAAAATGATACCTCATTATGGGTAATTTTGTTCCGATTGAAGAAAGGTCATATGAGGTTTCATCATCTTAAGCTAGGTTGTGTAGCTTTAAAATTTTTTTCTTTCTGCATCTGTTGCCTGTAACTACAAGTTGTCCAAAGGACTCCAATTATGTGTTTTCTTACTCAGGAGAGGATTTTCTCTGTTACAGACCTGAATGTGCAGGGTGTGAAGAGTATTTGAGGAAAGGAAGCCTTCAGGTAGCCTTCAGGCAAGGGAGGATGATCAGATAATACTTGAAAGAGAAAACAAAACAAAGCAAACAACCAACAACTCCAGAGCTGTTTTTAGTAATATGCAAACTCTCAAAGTATGAAGTAACTAGGGGAGAATGAAACCCATGGCCATTAATCTTTAGATTTTGCATGAATCTTTAACGTCATTGGGGCTTCTGGGCAACGTAGAAGGTTCAAATCTGGCCTAAAATTTTGCTTAATTATATTTTATCACACATTTAATTACTCGGTTTTAATTAGAGAAATGGCAAAATCCAGTTGGCAGGTGGTTCAGCTGAGACTATTTAGTAATTAAACACATGTAATGACCCCCAAAGCCAAGCTGACACAAAAAAAATGAAAATTTTAAAAAAAGGCTTAAGAAGAATGTGATAAAATTGGTTTAATTCGTAAAAGTTTTAGGAAACATGGACTTGCGTCCACAAATTTGCACATATGTGTAACATGTAATTAAAACGTTTGTTGTAAATACTGCTTTTATTGGTTTTAAATGTCTTCCCATATTTAAGTATGGACATAGTGTTTACTTAATGCTTACAATGGGTAAAATTTCCAATACATTTCTTGGTTTTGAGAAAATTCCTCAAAATGCAGCTTTACTCTGATTGGAAATTTTATAGCATTGTAACAAATACTCTTTTTTAAAATGAATTCATTAAACACATTAAACAGTTGCACTAGAAAAGCATTTTGCATGTAACACACAATCCCACTTTAAGACCATAACTGTAAATTTATTTTATACTTTAGTCAAAACTAGGTACTTTTTTTTTGTTTTCCTCAGAATTCAGATTCCCAAATTCAGATTCTGAAGTTATTTCACTCTTTATCAGAGCTTATACTGGGAAAAGGCCTGAAAAATGTGTTTCTCCATATGGTGAAACTGGTGTTCAAATATCTAGCTATTCTTTAAGTCCTCAAAATCCCAGTACCTTGAAGTTATAAAATGAAGGACATAAACATGCCCTTCTCAGAAAAGTCAGTGATTTCACTGAATTCTATTAATATTTATGTAATATCTTAATAAATCCATCCACTAATGAATGAATGACAAGCAGGTGTTCTGCATTGCTTTGAGTGGATATCAACTTTTAAGACTTCTGTGACTTCTGTTCAAAATTCAGGTCTAAAAATTCAATTTCCACATCAGTCTAATGAATACAGTGGCCTAAAAGAATGGTTTCTACAGTTAAGGCATAAAAATTTCTTCCTTAAATGAGTTTAGTATCACATATAGTGATTGGACAGAAGTAATTTAGAACATTGATATGGCTCTATACTTAAATCATATAGACTTTAAAATGTACAGCGTGAGTCAGAACAACTGGTACTTTTTCCTTGCAGCATGTAAGCTAGAAGCTTCTGCAGACAGGAAAATAATTCTGTCCTGGGCTGTGTCTCCTCCCACCCACCCCCCCACCCCCAGAGTTTTAAGTACTTCTGAAAAATTCTCTTGGATAAATAGTGAAAAGAATTGGAAAGACTTATCATACAGTAATTTTTACAAAGCAACCTTTTGTGTAGAGTCATGTCTCAAATAAGTATTTGCTGAAAAACTTATGTTGTAAAACTTTGTTTTGCTACTATGGACAAGAACCAACAGTTGGAATTTGTAAGAAGAGTTACAGAATTATTCTAAAATGTGTAGCAAGGGAGAGGATGAAAAAGGAAGGTGCTTTTACTGACCACCTGTTCTTTTGGCCAACACACATTAAAAACAGTTTTGTTAAAACCTTTTATATCACAAGGACTTGGATAAAGTATGGGACAATAAATACTTGTTCCAAGTAATAGCTACATGCAGTGAAAAATATGTTCAGTGTTAATATTTAATTCATATATTTATGCTAAATTTCCAAATCAGTGGTCAGGAACGGGTTCTTTGTTTCATTAAATCTTACGTTTTGAGGTAAAATTTAAACACTTTGAAATGCAGTTAAGTGTATAATTTTGAGTTTTGACAAATATATACACCCTTGTAACCAATACCTCAATCAAGATATAATACTGTTTTCCACCAGGGAATCCCTACTCCTCTATTGGAAGCCATTGTTCTGATTTCTATTACTGCGCATTAGTTTCACCTGTTCTTGAATGTCACATAAATGAATTCACACAGTGGATAGTCTTTTATCTGGTTTATTTCACTCAATGTAATTTCTTTTCAAAAGTATGGTTAGTATTTTATTCTTTGAAAAATGGCTCTGAAACATCATACTGAGACTGAAAGGTAAAGTTTAAAATTGACAGTTTTATGAGAATATTTTAGAACCCGTGTAATGACTTAACTCTACAAAATTTTGGTCATAGATCTTAGGATATCCCTAGTTGACAGTAGAATGCTGGTTTTCCAAATAGTTGTCATTTTTTTCCCTTGCCTGTGTACGTAGACTTGTTCTCATGAGTTGCCTTCTGAATGAAAACCACTTACGTTACTGCATGAATCCATAGTTTATCCCTTTTATTACTGAATGGTACCCCATTTTATACATATACCATATTTTTTTATTCAATCATGTGGACAGATAGTTGGGTGGTTTCTAGTTTCTATCTTCTATTAATAAAACTGGTATAAAAATGTGCATGCAAATATTTTGGTATATGCCTCTTTTTATTTCTCTTACATAAATCTCCAGTAGTGGAATTGTAGGGTCATCAGATTGGGGTCGATTTAGCTTTATAAGAAACTGCCAAATAGTTTTTCAAAGTGTTTGTACCATTTCAAAATTGCACCAGCAATGTATGCAAATCCTACTTCTTCCACCACCCTGCCAAATTTTGGAATTGTCAGTTTGTAAAATATAACCATTTAAATGTGTGTAATGATATTTTAATGCGATTTAAATCATCTTCCTGATTACTGAAGATATGGAGTATTTTTCCATGTGCATAATGGTCATTCATATATCTTTCTTTGTGAAGTTACTGAACAAATTATTTTCTGTCAGTTTTTTAAACTTAAAAAAATGTTTTTCAGAATAGTTTTAGGTTCACAGCAAATTGAGAGGAAGGTACAGAGATTTCCCATATACCTTCTGACCTCTCTTTTACTGACATCACTCACCAGAGTACATTTATTATAATTGATTGCTCAATTGACACATATCCTCACTTAAACCCTTGTGTTTAAATTTAATTTGTTTGAAATTAGTAAAGCCACTTCAGCTTTCATAGGCTTACAGTTTCAGTGATAGATTTCTTCCATTCTTTACTTTCAACCTGCTTCATATCTGTATATTTAAGCTACTTCTATTATATCCTGCTTTTAATTATGTCTTATATTTTTAAAAAATTTTAAAATACTGCTTTTAATGTAAGTGTTTTATGTATAAATATTAAATGTAATACTTAGATACTTGGATTTGTGTCAGCCATTTTTTTTTGTTTGTTTCTTTGTTAACAATCTTTTAAGTTCTCTGGTTCCTCATTTTTGCTTTCATTTAGGTAATCTAATAAGTTTCACGGTTTCATTTTAATTACTTGATTTGCTTTTAGCTATGTCTATTTGTGTTTGTTTTTTCTGTGGTTGCCAAGATACATAATGTGCTTCCTTGATGTATTACAGTTTACTTTGGTGCTAAATACAGTCTCTTAAATTTACCCATATATTTACCATTCCTAGTGTTCTTAAATCTCAATTTTCAACTGAATTTCTCAACTTTTTCATCTGAAAATATATTCATTGCACTCTCATTTTGAAAAGATACTTTCAGTGGTCACAAAGTTTTAAGACGCCATTTTATTCATTCAACACTTTGGAGATGTCATTCCATTGTCTTCTAGCCAATATTGTTTATCATAAGTTAGCAATTATATATCATTGTTTTTTGTAATGCAGTGCCTTTTGTATGTGTGTGATTTTCCCTTTGTCTAATTTGCAGGAGTTTCCTATGATGTGACGAGGTGTGGTTTTCATTGTGTTCTATTTGTTTTCCACCAAATTTTGGAGAAATGTTGTCCATTATTTAGGTTGGTCATTTTTTTCCCTTCGATGGTGTGTGTGTGTGTGTACATGTGTGTGTGTACGCACATTTGCCCCATTCTCTCTCTCCTTTCCTAGAACTCCAATACATATAATTTTGATCACTTGATGTTTATGTTACTAAGGCTTTTTTCCCATTTTTTTCTATCTCTTCAGATTAGATACTATATATTACTCTGTCTTCAAGTTTATGGACCCTTTCTTCTGCAGTCTTCAGTCTTGTATTTATCACATCTAATAAATGACTGATAAAAGGTGTTGTGTGGTGTCCGTGGATTCTACCTGTTTCTTTTATGTCAAGAATAATAGTACTATGCTGTTTGTCTACTGTCTGGAAACTGTTTCCTTATACATATACTTTTCTATTATTGAAGCATAATTGGCATATAATGTGTTAGTTTCAGGTGTACAATACTGATTTGACAATTCTATACATTATTCAATAAGTGTAGTCATCATCTGTCACAATACAATGTTTTTGACTGTATTTCCCTTTCCTCTCTGTGACTTACTTATTTTATACCTGGAAGCTTAGACTTCTTAATCCGCTTTATATCTTTCACACATCCATTTACCTGCCTTCCCTCTGGCAACCATCAGTTTTGTTCTCTGTATTTAAGAGTCTGTGTGAAATTATAGGGTATTTGCCTTTCTCTGCCTGACTTGTTTCACTTAGCTAATCTCCTTTGAGTCAATCCATGTCATCCCAAATGGCAAGATCCAATTCTATTTCATGATCGAGTAGTATTCCATTGTATGTACATACATTTATACATACACACATCTTCTTTATCCATTCATATATCAATGAATACTTGGGTTACTTCAGTATTTTGTTTATTGTAAATATTGCTGTAGTAAATGCAGGGGTGCATATATCTTTTTGAATTAGTGTTTGCATTTTGGGGGGTAAATATCCAATAGTGAAAATAATGGATCATATGATATTTGTTTTTAATTTTTTTTTGAGCAACCTCCATACTGTTTTCCACAGCATTGCACCAGTGTTGATTTTAGAAATCAATAACCCTGTATTTTTAGTTTGTATGCCATTTTTATATATAATATTATTTAAGATTGGTACTTGTGTACCGGTACAGTTGAAAAAATTACACTAAGAGATGGATCTTCTACATTAAAAAAAAAAGAAATGTTTGAGGGGGGTAATGTTTCCATTGTCCCATATCTTAAAGAGTAGTAACTGGTCAGTAGGGCACCAAGCACAAGAACATACTAGAGAATCAAAAAATACCAAGACTACTTTGTTGAAAATAACTTGGTGCCCAAACCTCACAATTTTAGAAGGCAATCATTAGCCTGTTACATAGATTAGTCATGATTTCAATTAAATAATTTGTATTTGTATTTCAAAAGCATGAGGGTTCTTGTGGATATGATTTAAGTGAATAAGCTAGGAAATTTGTTTATGTATCTATCTTGTATAAAGAGCATGGGTGACTGGGTGGCATAGTCAGCTAAGTGACTGGCTCTTGATTTCAGCTCAACTCATGATCTTACGGTTCATGAGATGGAACCCTGCGTTGGCCTCTGCACTGACAGTGTAGACCTGCTTTGGGTTCTCTCTCTCCCTCTCTGCCCCTTCCCTGCTTATTTTCTCTCTCTCTTTCAAATAAACTTTTTTTTTAAACATGCATTGTGAAGGCACTAGATAATATATGACATATGTCATAAAGTAATGACATATAGTACATATATTCAATGAGTTTATAGTCACAGGAGAAAATTTCAGTAATACAAGGCTGTTCTATTTGATATTAGTGTTGTCCTTCCAAAATACAAGTGAAATAATTGGGAAGAAGTAAAAATAAAAGAATAATAAAAGAATTACAAGGACACAGGTTATGAGGCTTGAAAAAGAAGGTATGTTTTACTAGAAAAACTTTTTAAATTGTACAAGGTAGAGTATGACAAATGTATAAAAGGAGATGATGTAATATCTACTGAACTCAGCCTTTCTTCTAAATCCAAGGGGTACTGTAAACATATTCAGCATGGTGCTAGATTCTAGCATATAATAACAGTCAAAACGCAAAACTGTCCTAGCCTCATGGGACTTAGTCTCATGCAGATGAACAAATACTAGTTTATACAAATAGTCACCCATAAAATATAAATTCAAAAATAGGATAACTGATTTGAAGGAAAGGTGCATTTCTTATGTCAGAGCATATAATGGCATTTGAAGTAAGTAGGAAGGCCCCTGAAGACATCTCCAAAGATATGGTCATAAGGTTTATTGAGGAAAAGGAGGAAGAGAAAACTGTTTCAGGCATAGGCTTTATGGCAGGAGGAAGATGGTAAATGAAAAGGATCAGAGGAGGTTCCTAGACCTCCTAGATCAGAGGAGGTTCCTCTGTTAATAAAGACAACAGAAGGTATGAGCTAGTGGTGAGAAGAGACTGAGTACAGAGATTTGGCAAGGCCACTTGATGGGTTTTGCATTATTGTAAGACTAGTTGAAGAACTTTGGACAATATTGAATAAAGGGATGAATAATAAGATTTGCATAGAAACAAGACACCCTGTCTTTAGGGAAGGCAGTGTGGATAAATAGAGACAAATAGGTCTGCTCTAACCCCATGAGAGTGACTGCAGGCTGACCTGTGGTGTAAATACAAATGGATGTGACTAGAACTCAGGGAACCCTGAGTTACTGAATTGACATGATATGAAGTCAGGGAAGAGAGTGTTTTAAGAAGCATAGTGATCAGCCTTGAATGCTGATTGAATCAGTGCATCCACAATTAAAAATAACTTCTATTTAGTGCTTACAAGTTGCCAAACACAGCCCTTAGCTCCTGGTATGGATTAATTGTTTTAATACTAACGGAAACCCTAAGGGATGAATACTGTTACTGTCATAATTTTGTCCCCTAGGACCCTGAAGAACAGAAAGGAAGTAAAATCCCAAGATCACTGAGCTAGTAAATGGAGCATTAAGAATTTGAACTCAGGTGGTCTCCACTGTTTTGCCATACCATGAAAACTGTCTGATTTGGTGTCAAGGAAGTCATTAGAGACTTCAGGTAGAGATGTTCCTGTGGAATATTGCAGATAGAAACCATAAAAAGTAGATTGAAGAGTGTCTATTGCCTTTCATCTTCTCAGAAAAGTAGAAGGTAGAGACATTGCTGGGAGTGGGAGTGATTTCTGGGTTGTGTGAATTAACTGAACTGATGTGAGGATATTTCCCTTCCGGCAGAGCAGTTAGTACGTGTACCTGACCAAAGCTCATGTCTTGTGCTTAAGGCAAATCTAGGGCAGAATGTCTACCTCTTGGGAGGCTCTCCTGTCACCCGGGCCCTTACTTCTCACTGGACAAAGCAAGCACTTTCACAGTCCATGCGTGTAGATTGTCAACTTGTGCCAAAGAAGCATTCTTTTTATAGTTTTGAATCCATTCGCAATTTGTGAGGTGTTTATGTGCAGGCCTGTAAGACTGGAAGTGTTCTCTGTCGGTAAACCATAGGATCTTGCTTTCCTAACAAAACTGTGCCAAAGAACATGACTTTCTAGGCTATCATTCACTGGTCACTAGACATTAACTTTTTTTTCCCTACATTAAGACCAAAAAGTACACAAATACACAGACATAATGCTGTGGAAGCATTGAGGAGTCTGAGATGAAGTCCACAGGAATTTTCTAAATGGAGTAAAAGAATTATTAGTGGTAACTAAGAAGTGGTTTGGGTTTCTAAATTCTGTCAGCCTTTTTCTTTCTAATATGTGGCTTTAATTTTCCAATAACAGTCAACTTTGTCATATGGTTTGTGAGGATAAATGTTTGTCCTTACAAGTTCGATTGAAAAAAAAAATAGCTGAACTTCTTTTTATATATATTTCAGTTGTTCCCATAGCCAATAACCAACACTGAAATGTTACTCAAAATTATTCTATAAAGTGTTTTGAATATTAATGCTAAATATTAGATCCATGACACCTTTTAAAATAACTTCAGTTTGATTTTATCACCTAACAAAATAGCTGACAAAAATGATTTTAAACTTAATATAATATTTTGTTAAACTGTGTATGAATTGCCTCTGAACACACTCAAGTTAAATCAAAGCCCTTTTGCACAGAGGTCTATTAAAGTTTCTCATCAACTAGCAGTTGAGCAAGAAGGAATAGGATGCAAATAACTCTTGCCATGATTTACAACTAACCCATTACTTTCTCAACAGGGTAAACTGAACTTCTCTCTGCCTAGCTAGCTT